>NC_091568.1:41973062-41978062 GCF_042767895.1 Penaeus vannamei | reverse complement strand
TAAATTCCAGATAAGTGGTATTGCTATTAAAAATCTTATAATGTATACAAAATGAATACTTATATCCATTGGGATCAACCATATTTTTTCATGGCTTTTAAAAAGGTAGAGGGTACGTTTTTTTTTTTTATTATCCATAACATGTGGCAGCACGTGGTCACGTGTCCAGTTCACACAGAAATTGGACACAAAGAAGGGAACGACCACTTCAAAATCCCTTATTTAGGAGTACAATTTGAGCTTTTAGTGTTTTTTTTCACTCATCCATTCATTTTCCTTCAAAGCCTCAATAATTTTACAAAGTTTCGTGTTTCGGTCATGTATGCAAATGAAGTGTCAGGGGCGGGGCCGGGGGGGGGGGGCGGGAGAAAAACCCTTTTATGACTCAACCTCAAAGGCATTACATCTCGAGGTTTTCTGAATATATTGGGATACAAATAAGGTGTTACATTAGTTTTCCGGGGGAGGGTTGGGGTAGGGGGGGGGGTGCAGCCTAGCCACCATGATTAGAAATATACAGCCGCTTAACCTAACCCAAAAACAGTAACACATTTCACAATATATATATATATATATCTTTTGTTTCATTCCATTTCTTATGAACTCGGACAAAAGTCCTCGAGTATTTCTTCATATTTGGCAAACTGTGTATTTGAAAAATATTGGATTTTGGATATAGTCTGTAATGGTTATATATTACCTTGACACAAACCCTCAGGTAAATCGCCTCTAAGTCTCCCCTGACCAGCTAAGTGTAGAAAAGTAATCTATATAAACAGCTGATCATCTTAAGAACCTTTCGATAAGCATAACTGATATTTTTAGATTATGATACGGCTATATATATATATATATATATATATATATATATATATATATATATATATATATATATATATATATATATATATATATATATATATATATATATATATATATATATTTATATATTTATATATTTATATATATATATATATATATATATATATATATATATATATATATATATATTGCATACATTAATTTTTCATTTGTTCGAGGCCTAAACGCATTCCGACTCGCCGCCTTTACAACCCAGGCCTCCCTTTGATGGAATTGGTATCAGTTAAAATTTCAAAAGGATCTTAGTACAACCGCTGAAATACTTTTTTTTTTAAAGGTCAACAATTTTTTTTTTTACAAATCTCACGGATCGATGCATGTTAACAAGGTCTTACATTATGTATATTTTCTTAACACAATTATCCTAACTGGACAATGATTGGCTGTGAGCATTCTATTCTCTAAGGTTTTACAAAATCAGCATTTTGAGTTCGACATTCAAAAATCAAAAGACCGTTCGTGTCTTTACCCGCTTCTCTAAAAAGTCGTGGCCAATTTGAAGTCTATTTATATTTTTTTTTTACAATTGGTTCTTGTCACAGACGAGTTCCAACGTTTGGCTCTTTCGTTTCCACATTGTGGAGGAAAACTTGGGCTCTCAAATTTCGTAATTGTGTGATCACCAGAGTCGCACATTACTGGTCGAAGAAAAAATAGATGAATGAATATATATATGTGTGTAAGTGACTATATTCCCTCCAAAATGTATGAAACCAAAGTATATACTTCCAGTCTAAGCCTTGAAGTCATCATCCCTATCGTTAATTCATATTACAAGTCATGGGAGTAAAAAAAATACCGAACTTTATTTAGACATCATAAAGCTCAGTACTGCTAATTCTCAGCATACAATATGATAGATATTCAGAGAGGCTTTTCTGAGAAATCTCATCCTCTTTATTTCATAGTCTAAGAAAAAGAATAATAAGAATTTTATGATTTAATTGAAAAAAAAATCTTGGCTAGATTTCTTAAAAGTTATGTTGAGTGAAAAGAATGTAGTTTTCTCAGAACTGCTTGTCCGAGGCTCTACGATATATTAACATTCATTTTTTTTTATAACAGTGTGGTCTATATGCTGCTGTACAAGAAGACATAGGCAAGAATTATTATAATTTTTTGTGGCTTTAGGAAAGACAGATTTCATTTTACATTTATGACAAAAAGATATATTTTGAGGGAATGTGTGTTTATTCTGATTGGCAACAAAATCAGGATTACTTGCTAAGGGATTTTAATATTTTTTTTCCACATCATTAAACACTTCAAACAATATCGAGAATTCAGTTACATAATTTCTATAATAACAATGCCACTGACTTCAAGAATATCAATCAGTCTATCATTATTAACAACAAAGTGATATCATATATCTATTTACAGTATCAGATAATCTTTTTTTTTGCTATAGAATACTGTAACTTTGTATCAATCTTTGGAATAACACAATGGAAATATGTCATCCAACACAATTTTTTTATCTTAAACTTGCTATTCTGCACATATAACTTCACCGTAAGATGTCTAGGTTCCTGCTAATCAGTTCAGCAGGCGAACAAGTGCTCTGCTACTGCTTAATATATACACACATCTCTGTCAAGTAAGAGATCATCTATATATATCCATATTCCTTTTTACTTAGTCTTTCTCTCTTGGTGTCCTTTTTATTTTCCTTTCGTGTTCATATAAGAAAAGAAAAAGTCGTTTCTCATTTTTGTTTTTCTTATTAAGGATTTTAGTTTCGTTTTTCTTTTACAACAGAATATACGATTGGCTTTCTCTCTTTGCACAAATATTTCTTTTTCTTCTACGTGAGCGTCTTTGTTGTCCGTGTACGAATCCGTTCACCGCTTTTCTACATATAGTGTCCATGGTGATGCAGAGAGCAGCTTATCTTTGCACTATAATACTAAAAAGGTAATAAGTTCTTCAGTCCACTCGCAGAAAACCGTTATCACACTTCCGTCTTTCTCTCTCTCTTTCTCTTTCTCTCTCTTCCCTCGTAACAATCTTTCGCGCCGAAAATCAAATTGACCTGTTATCATTCCTTTGACGAGATGTTTTGTGTCTACTTCTATGTTACAAAATATGTATAGTACAGCACTGTCTGTAATCTACACTTTGGTTTATAGAAAGTCTACAGAGGCAAGTAATTTACCTCTTGTATATATTTTTTTCTTATCTGTTAAATATAATATAAACACAACTACACACTGATTGATTGATTGTATGATTTTCATTTCTTTGTCCATCGTGGCATGATGTTTCAATAATAAAAAATCATTAAAAATGATTGTAATGAAATAAAACATGTAACTAGGCTGCGCATCATTTTAACATGTTAAAATGAGCATCCTGTTCATAATGATTATGCTAAAAACAAGTAGAGATGAAAAATAGACTGATAAATGTCAATAGGTGAGGACGCTTCTTATGCTATATATGAATGTATTTCATATGCGTCAACAATCTAATGTAAAACTCTTTTGCATTTACATTACCGAGTCTATCTATATATGATATAATATCCAAACAACTGGGAAACTCATGGATCAGGATTCTCCAATCTCCTCGCACTCCGAATTACCTTAAAAATAAAGCTAATATGATTTTATTTTTCTCCATGACATACTCTTAGTAATGTTTATATATAAAAACAAAGAAAGATGATTTCGCACAGTAACGCATTTGAATACCAAAAGAAAAAAAAATCTTTGGAAGAAAAAGATAATAATAATGATTTTAATAACACTATGACAACCTTGATGAAAAATCCTCATTGGCACCTCGCTCCAGGCAAAAACAAAACAATCCCGAGAAGCGCTCCTTAACCGCGGCGCGTGATTAGTTATTGGAAGGATGAGATCGGACCACCTCGCTGAGCTTCTTGTCCAGGGGGACGCGGTCGTCGTAGAGCGAAGGCGCCTGCAGGATGATGCCGGCCGTGCCCACCAGCACTGCCAGGGTGAAGATCCACAGGAACAGCCGGTCCAGCACCATGGCCACGTACTTCCAGTCCTCCTTCACCTGCCGACGCCATTGGGAGAGTTAGTTTTCTTTTTGTTCACTGTTATTTTATTTTGTGCGGAGGGAGAGGGCGTTCCCGGCGTCTCCCTCGCTTTTATGGAAATTAAATGCATTTTCTGGCTATTTCTTTTTGTTATTTGTGATAACGGTGAATCTGTTTTTATGTAAGCGTATACTTTTAGTTGTATATGAGCCATTCATGAATTCTGATAAAAAAGAGTATAAATTTGATCAAAATAAAAAAGAATGTGCCAAATAGAATTTAAAAAAACGCGCAGATGACACACACACACACACACATACACATACACACACACACACACACACACACACACACACACACACACACACACACACACACACACACACACACACACACACACACACTCATACACACAGCATCGCTCACCCCCCCCCCCCTCTCACCCTCCCAGAAAGAAAAGAAAAAAACCCTCAAGGAATGAGCGGCCCACCTTCGTCGAATCCTCCTTGAGTCTTGTGTGCTCGGCGATGAAGTTGACGCACCAGCACGTGCGGTGGACCTCGGGCGAGCAGTGGGGGAGGTTGTGCTGGAAGGGTCGAAAGGTGGGACTCTTGTCGGAGTTCTCGAGGGCGTAGCCGTCGTCGTGGATGTTGGTGGAGCCGTGGATGCGACAGGTGGTGGAGTAGGGCCCGTCGGTCATCCTGTTGCGTGGGGCGGGGGAGAGACACGAGGGCGGTGAGTTGGGTGGAGGGGGGGGGCGTGGCTGGAGGGAGAGAGGGGGTGGCCAGAGGGAGAGAGAGGGAGGAGGGAGTAATAGAGAGATGGACAGACAGCAAGAGAAATGGAAGTAAGGCTAGAGCTTGGGAGAGAGAAAGAGAGAGAGAGAGAGAGAGAGAGAGAGAGAGAGAGAGAGAGAGAGAGAGAGAGAGAGAGAGAGAGAGAGAGAGAGAGAGAGAGAGAGAGAGAGAGAGAACGAGAGAGAGAGAGAGAGAGAGAGAGAGAGAGAGAGAGAGAGAGAGAGAGAGAGAGAGAAAGAGAGAGAGAGAGAGAGAGAGAGAACGAGAGAGAGAGAGAGAGAGAGAGAGAGAGAGAGAGAGAGAGAGAGAGA
>NC_091568.1:41955562-41958062 GCF_042767895.1 Penaeus vannamei | reverse complement strand
TATATATATATATATATACACACATATATACACATACATACATACATACGCATACGTACATACATACATACATAAATGGATGCATACGTATATATATATATATATATATATATATATATATATATATATATATATATATATATATATATGTATATATACACACACATATATATATACATATACACACACACAAGAACGTGTCAGCGCAGCATCCGCGCGGCCGCCCCCCCCGACGGCCGGGCGCGAGCGAGGGAACCCGACCTCATGCAGAAGGTTTTTGGGTCAAAGCTTTCCCGATTCCCTGGCGTGCATGGCTGAGGCTGAGCGATCATGCTTTCAAAAACGACTCTTACGTTGTCTCGACCAATCAGAATTTACCTGTTGAGCGGCTTCGAGTTCTCGTTGGATGACCACAGGCTAGAGGGGGGGGGAGGGAAGGGGCCAGCGTTAGGAGAGTCGGGGCGCGGAAACAGAGGTCTAAAGGGAATCTTTGCTCTCTTTAGTGTAGAAGAACCATGCTTGATTTTTTATCCCTTTTTTGTTACAGATATTAATTTCTTGAACATTAAACAAGTGACGAGTAAGAGGTATTCAATACTGTGCAAGAAGAGGCCTTCGGGTATTTAGAAGAAATGCAACAAATCTAATTTTAGACCTTAAGTGTGATACTGACACTGAAACACTGACAATTCTCTTGATTTCTGCAATAATAAGTAAAATATATCAAGGGTAATGAACTACATTCTGTGGAACTTAATGCTACTTATCTGGGCACAGAGAGAACAATAAAACAAATCATATGTTAAATGAATACAGAAGAGAATGAAATCACAGGCGAGGCATTATCATTGGGTTTTCACAAAGAAAATGTCCTTTTCATACTCAGAAGACACTGCATGACCAATAACTTAAAAAAAATAATAATGGTAGTGTAGTAATAGCAGCAGTAATAACAGTAGTAGTAGTATCAGAAGTGGTAGTATGAGAAATAGCAGCAGTAGTAGTAATATTGGTAGTAGTAGTAGAAGTAAAGAAGTAGCAGCAGTAATGCTACTACTGGTAGTAATGCAATAACAGCAATATTGAAAATGAAATGATGATAATAGTAGGAAATCGATGATACTGATGATGAAAGAAAAGATATTAATAACAATAAGAAGAACGGTCCAAGACAATCATGATAATACATAACACGGACACGACCCTTCAGACTGTCCCGAGATTAAGGCCGAAACGTCATCATCAATTCAGTTTGGAGAATCCCGAAGGACATGGACGTTTAGCCGGATTATTTGAGATTCCCGGGATGAGCACATTAAGAGGGAGAGATGGAGACGGAATGAGGATGGGAGTTCTTGGAAGCGGCGAGGAGAGCGTCTTCAAGATGTGTTTCCGCGCTCTTTGAGGATGCGGAGATTCGCCAGGCTCCTTGAAATGTGGTTAATCTCGAGCGAAATGCCTTGGGGGGGGGGGGGGGTCATTCCTGGTAAATAGAGGCATTAAGGTTCTTCGTTCCATAGAGATATCTGAGGGTCCTCGTCACAAGTGGATGGCTTAAGGTCCTTCAGTGTAGATAAAGTCCTTGGGGGTCCTTCTCTGCAAACGAATTCATTATGGCCCTTCTCTACAAATAAACTTCTTGGGATCCTTCAAGATTTCCCGGCCGATCACTGTAAACCGATTTCTTGGGCCCTTCAGTATAGCGAAATTTCTTGGGCCTTTCACTACAAGTAGATTTCTTGGCGTCCTTCACTTCAAGCAGGTGTTCACTGAAGACAGTTTCGATTGTCCTTCACTGCAAGTATGTTTCTTGAGATTGATCTTTACAAATGCATTTCATGGGATCTCCACGACAAGTAGATCGCTCGGGATCCATCGCAAATACATTGCTTCGGGCCCTTCACTGGAAGATGGCTTGAGAACCTTCTCTACAAGCTTATTCCCAGTGGCTTTCACTACACGCAGACATCTTGGGACCCTTCAATATAAGATTTTTTTTTTTTTTTTTTTTTTTTTTGGGGGGGGGGTCCATTATAAGCGTCTTGAGGCTAAATTATAAGTAGACTATGTGTGGCCTTGGATTACGGGTCGATTTCTCCGTTTGAAGGACTTTCCTTACTGATCGATTATTGCATTACTAGCATTTCTCTCTCTCTCTCTTCTTCTCCTGTTCCTTTTCGTTCTTCTCCGTCTCCTCCGTCTTCTTCTGTGTCTTCTTTCTTTAACGCTTTCTCTTTTTCTCTCCATTCACTATCTCAACCACCTCTCTCCCACACACACTTTCACCACATCTACTCTCTCCCTTTTGCTATCCTTCATCCCTTCCTCTCTCTCTCTCTCTTTCTTTTCCTCCGCCTTCTCCTTTTCTCCCCACTCCCTCTCTTCTGGCTCCCGCGGGCCTTCCTTGGCACCTCCTCGACAGCACGTGCAAAAGGTACGTGTATTTGGATTTTATTTCAGCAATTTCCTCTGTTGGTCTGCTTCTTCTCCTGTTTATTAT
>NC_091568.1:41923524-41928524 GCF_042767895.1 Penaeus vannamei | reverse complement strand
TAGATACAATGATAACTATAATGATAATGAAAATAATGAGGGCAATGATAATGATAATAACTATGATAACAACAATGATGAAGATGATGCCAATGATAACAATGATAATAATAATAATAATAATAATGATAATGTCAATAGCAATAGTAGCAATAGTAATATCAGTGATAATACTAATACTAATAATGATAACAATAACAATAACAATAATGATAATAATAGCAGTAGTAGTAGTAGTAGAAGAAGCAGTAATAGTAGTAGTAATAATGATAATAATAATAATGATAAAGAAAATAATACTAAGAATAATAACAATAACAAAACGATATTGCAATGAAACGTACATATAAGACAAAAAAAAAACACACACACAAAAAACGAAAAGATTAATAATAATAATAATAATGATAATAAACAGAACAGGGAGAGACAGAGAAAGAGATAACAGGCTCGTGGAACTGGAAAATGTACCTGTATATTTATATCTATTGATGGAAACCCGGACAAAGGCGGAACAAAGGCTTAAAAGGAAGAAAAAGAGAGAGGAAGGAAGGAAACAAGGAAGAGAGAGAAAAGGAAAGAAGAGGAGGTAGGATATAAGGAAGATAGAGGAGAAGGAGTATGGAAGGAAGAAAGAAGGAAGACAAAGAGAAAGGAAGGAAGGGAATAAGGAAGAAGGAAAATAATGAGAAATGAAGAAAAGAAAGAAGAAAAATGGAAGGAGAGAGTAATGGGGGAAAATGGAAGAGAAGGAGACGTTATAATGTCTATACATTACATCTATCCATCTATCAATAAGAAAGAAGAAAAGGCAAAGAAAGGGGGTAAAAGGAAGATGAAGAGAAGAAAAAGCAAAGAAAGGGAGTAAAAGGGAGCGGGAGAGAAGAAAAAGCAAAGAAAGGGGGTAAAGGGGAGAGGTAGAGAAATTTAACAAGAAAAAAGAGTCAGAATAAATGACAGAAGAAAAAAAGATTGGTGGATGGAGGAATGGAAGAGAGAAGGGAAAGAAGAGAGAAAGGAGAAATAGGAGAGGGAAAAGGATGGAAATGAGAAGGAAAAAGAAAAACGAAGAAAAACAGAGAAAAGGTAGGTAGATAAATAGTAAGTTAACAAGATAGACAGACAGATATATAGTTATAGATAAATAGTTAGAAATAGAAAAAAAGAAATAACAGATACTAAATCTCAAAATTAAATCCTGCAAATCAAAATTAAAAGAAAAACAGGAAGATAAAGGAAAGAAGAAAAGATAAGAAAAAAAGAAAGACATTAAATGTAAACCCTTAAAATGAAAGAAAAAAGGAAAATAAAGAAACTAAGGAAATGAGAGAAAATGAAGATAAAGAACGAAGAGAGAAGAAAGAGAAGGCAGAGGTAAAATGAAACGGGAAATGACAAAAAAAAAAAAAAATCAAAATAAAGAAAATCTGAGAGAGAAAATCTGTCTCAAAAAAGAAGTGAAAAAAGTAAAATTAAATTTCTCTTAACACTCACCTCACCGCAGAACAGGCAAGAAAAAATGATAATTCAGAATAAGGAAAAAATGGGAAGGCAGAAGCAAAGAGAACAGATGGAGAGAAATAGAGAGAGAGAGAGGGAGAGAGAGAGAGAGAGAGAGAGAAAGAGAGAGAGAGAGAGAGAGAGAGAGGGAGAGAGAGAGAGAGAGAGAGAGAGAGAGAGAGAGAGAGAGAGAGAGAGACATAGAGAGAGAAAGAAAGAAAAAAAAAAATAAGACACACGAAAAAAAAACAGTAAAACAATCACACACCTAAACCATAGGAACCAGACAAAGAAATCAAAATAAACCCGAAAAAAAGAGATTCTAAAAAGGGTTCAGAAGAGTCCGAGGAGGAGCACTCACCTCACCGCAGGAACCTCCAGGATGTCCCACTCCACCGACATGTAGAACTCGGAGAGGTCCACGCCCAGAGTCACCACGTTAGTCCCCTGAATCTCGTCCACGTGCCGGAGGTCCACCTGGAGGGGGGGAGGGAAGGGAGGGAGGGAGGGAAGGGGAGGGTGGAAGGGGGGAAGGGAAGGGAGGGAAGGGGGAGGGAAGAGGAGGGAAGGGGGTGGGGTGGAAGGGAGGGAAAGGGAAGGGAGGGAGGGGAGGGTAGAAGAAGGAAGGGAGGGAAGGGAAGGAAGGGGGGAGTGCAGGGAGGGAGGGAGGGAGAGGTGGAAGGGGAAAGGGAAGGGAGGGAAGGGTGGAAGGGTGGAGGGAGGAGAGAGTTGGAGAAGGTGGAGGAGAGAAGATGGAGGAAGAGCAGGAGGGTGGAGGCGAGGAGAGAGTGGAAAGATGGAAGAGGGTGGAGGAGAGAGAGAGGGGATAAGAGGAGATAGGGAAGGAGGGACAGGAGTGAAAGGAAGTGGAAGAAAGGAAATATAGGGATAGGGAGGGGGAACATGGAAGGGGGAGGAAGAGAGCAAGGAGGAAGGAGAGAGGGACGAGGAAAATGGAAGAAGGAAAAGGTAGGTTGGGGATCAGAGAGACAAAAGAGAGAGAAGAAGGAGGGGGTGGGAGAGGTGGGAAGATACAAGGGATAAGAAAAGGATGAGAGGATAAGGAAAAAGATGGGAGAGGGGGAAGAGGGAGAGAAGAAAAACATTGTTACAAAAACTCACGGCTATATACAGTATATATATTTTTTCTGTTGGGAAAACACAATTATTGTTCTCTTAATGGGTTCAGTCTGAGTGATTACCTGTGAGAAAGAGCAAAAGTGCAGAATGCAAAACACATTTTCTTTCTGCATGCTGAAAATTTAAGAAGCAAGAGAGAGAGAGAGAGAGAGAGAGAGAGAGAGAGAGAGAGAGAGAGAGAGAGAGAGAGAGAGAGAGAGAGAGAGACGAGAGAGACAGAGAGAGAGACAGAGAGAGAGAGAGAGAGAGAGAGAGAGAGAGAGAGAGAGAGAGAGAGAGAGAGAGAGAGAGAGAGAGAGAGAGAGAGAGAGAGAGAGAGCAGACAGGAGAAACAGAAGAGCAGGTCCACAGACACAATAGATACAACAACAACCCAGCCATCGTGTACAGCCTCAAAAAAGAGATAAGCCTACACGGAAAGCCCAACTGAACCAGCGACCGTTGCCTCCCAGCCTGCCTGAAATGGACTTCCCGGCCCACCGCCATACAGCATACCGGCATGTACACGGATGCACATATGTACAAACAAGCGTTCACATAGAAATGGAACGTTTTAATCAAATCACTTTCCCCGTCGAGCTGAGGGAGAGGGAGAGGAACACCCGAGCCATGCTTCATCCTCACTATTTATAAATACTGGGATTTATATGCATGGAACCAGCGCCCTGGGCCCTGATTTTTTTTTTCTCTCATTTCCTCTCTCTCTCTCGATCTCTTTTCTCCCTCTTTATGTCTCTCCTTCTTCTGTCTCACTTCCCTCGTCATCGTAATTTCCTTTTCTGTTTCATTTTCCCTTTATCACTATCTTTTCATTTTTTGTTCTTAAACCACCAGCTTCTCCAACAGTATAACTACTATTTGCCCCTCCACCACCTCCTCTTTCTCTTCCACCACTTTCTCCTTTTCCTCTTTCTCTTCCGCCACTTTCTCCTTCTCTTTCTCTTCCACCACTTTCTCTTTTTTCTCTTCCACCACTTTCTCCTTTTTCTCTTCCACCACTTTCTCCTTCTCTTCCAATGAAATCGTTTCTTCCTCTCCTCTTTATTCTTGATTTCCATCTATTTGCTCTCTCCCTCCCTCTCCACTTCCCATCTCGTTCTCTCTCTTTCTCTCCTCTCTCCACATCCCCTTTTCTCGTTCTTTGCCTCTATCTCCGCCTCCCTTCCCCCCCTTCAGTCACAATCGCATTAAACTGCGACGCACCTCCACGTAATCCTTTCCTGGGCGTCACAACAGGAGCAGCATTCTCGAGCCAACTGTGCTGGATGATGTTGATGAGAGAGTCTACGCGACCGACACAGTTTGTGCACATTGGTGATACTTTTAGTATTATTGTTTTTGTTTTCGTTTTTACTTTACTTTTTTTGTTCTTGTGTATTATTTATCTGTGTGTGTGTGTGTGTTGTATGTGTGAACGAGTGTGTGTGTATATGTGTGCACGTGTGTGTACGTGTATGTGTACGTATGTGTGTACGTGTGTGTATGTGTGTGAGTGTGTGCGTTTTAAAGAAGACAGGATGGCATTATTATAAAAAAGTCAGGCGGTGCATGTGCTTTATGATATTTATCTCTGAGTTAAAGAAAAAACATAAACAAAAATGGAAGGAACAAGACAAAACAAAGAAGCAATGACTTCAAAATCGGGAGCAGATTATGAAAGCAGAGCCTCGGAAACAAAAAACAAAATAAAAAAAATGATAAAACTAAAACTAAAGAAGGAGACAAGAAGGAAAAAAGGACAATGGGTCCTTTGCGACCGTTTCATGGTAAGGTCTGAAAGTCTGTGTCGGGGGAATAGTGTGTACTACAGGTAAGGGAAAAGGGAGAGAGAGGAGGGAGAAGGGGAGGGAGGAGAAGAAGAGAAGGGGAAGGGGAGGGGGGACAGGGGAAGGGGAGGGAGGACAGGGGATGGGGAGGAAAGAGGAGGTCAAGGAGGACATAGGAAAAAGGAAAATAGGAAAAAACATGATGGAGAAGGAAAACAGAAGAGGAAGAGAGATAGAATGAAGGTGGGAGAGGGGGAAGGAGGAGAGAGGTGAAGAAGAGAGAATGAAGAACAAGGAAAGAGGAGAAGGAGAAAGAAGAGAAGGTGGCAAAAGGCTAAGAATGTGGAAATAGGAGGAGAGAGAGAAAGAAGGAGGAGGAGAGAGAGGAGAGAGGGATCGAAGAAAAGAAGGGAGGGAGAAGAAACACGAAAAGAGAGAGAGGAGGAGAAAGAAGGAGGGGGGACAGGAAAAAATAGAGAGGGAGGAAGTGGCAGGAGGAGGAGAGAGAGAGAATCAAGAAGGGAGGAGAATTAGGCAAAGAAATGTAAAGGAAGTGGGTGAGAAAGGAAAGAAGAGAAAGGAGTAGAAAGAGAG
>NC_091568.1:41913524-41918524 GCF_042767895.1 Penaeus vannamei | reverse complement strand
AAAACGCAAAAAAAGGAGAAAAGAAAAAGAAGCAGATGAGAAGATAAATCGCAAAAAAAGAAAAAAAGAAAAAAAGAAAAAAAAAAGACAGAAAGAGAGAGAGAAAAAAAGAAAACACAAAAAGAGAGATAAAGAGAGAGAACAGAAAAAACGAGAGAAAAAACGAGAAAAAAGGGGCTAGTTATACAAGCAGGTTGTTAGTCCCGCAGCCTCCCTCGGCCTCTCCAGATCACTCGATGCTCGGAATTGGATATTTGAAGAGCAATCCGCCGCTGTTTGTTATCAGGTGTGTTGGTCGAGGCTCGGCGCGCACCGCTTTTAGGAGGAGGGAGGGGAAGGAGGGGGGGGAGGGAGGGGGAGGGGGGAGGGGGGGGAAGGAAGAGGGGGAGGGAGAGGGCAGGGGAAATAAGAGAAGAGGAGATGATTCGGGGGGGTTGTGGAGGGGAAAGGCCATGGTGGGGTAGGGGGTGGGGAGAAGGGGGGAAGGGATGGGGGAAGGGTGGAGGGGGGAGGGGGAAGTAGGGCGGAGGGGGGAGGAGTGGTGGAAAGGAAACGGGGGGAGGGGGTAAAGGGGATAGGGGTAAGGAGGCAAGAGGTGTAGGAATAGCGGTGGAGCAAGGGAGAAGGAGTCGGGGGAATGGAAGCTGGGGAGGGATGGGGATGGGTGAGGGTGGAGGGGAAGGAGGTAGGAGGGAAGAGGGGATAGATATAAGGGGATAGGGGATGGGGTAGGAGAATAGGAGAGGCGTAGGAGGGGGAAGAAAGAGACAGGCAAAAAGGAGAAAGAATGGGAGGAGGGAGAGGAAAGGAGATGCAGGAAGGATGAAGGGAAAGAAGTGGGATGGGAAGAGGACTAGGAGAGGGGATACGAAAGTAGGAATAGGAAGTAGAGAGACAGTGAATAGGGAAAAGAAAAAGAGAGGAGGGATGGATGGGAAAAGGGAGGATGAAGGGGGGTGGGGAAGAAGGTAAAGGTATTTAAAGATTTAAGATTTGGCTTAATTTCCATTTCTTACAATGGATGTTCTTTGCTGTGACATACTGTCTGTTTTATTTCGCTTCTAAACCTCCGTCTGTGTGCAAGGAATGGCCGGGGTTGCCATCCACTGGCAGCGCGCGGGATCGAACGCAGGTCAGCAGGATGGCAAGACCAGCGCGTTGCCATTGCACTCCACATCACACAAAGAAGAAAGGAGGTGCGGAGGAGATGGAGGATAGTGGGGATAGATGGAGGAAGAGATGTACGGCAGGCATGAGCAAAAGAAAAGGGAAGGAGAAAGGAAAAGGAATAGAAATGGAATAAAAGGGAACCACGATGTAGACTGAAGCATAGATAACAAGAGGGACAGACTGACTAAAGATCTAACTCTAGACTGAACAACACAAAGACTTCGACCGAAAAGGACAAAGGAAAAGACTGAGACTTGGACTCAAAAGGACAAAAACCTCGTCTGAAGAAAGACAAGAGGCCTAGCATGAACAAAGAGGAAAACCTAGACTGAACAAAGACAAAACACAAGACTTTAGGATGACAAAATCTTAACAAATAAAGAGACCTAGACTTAAAAACAAAGACAGATTGAACAAATATGTCCGCAAAAACAACAAAGATACAGACCTGGATTAAAAAAAGGCAACGACAGACTGCTTAAAAGCAAAAATAAAGTAAAGAATATAAAAAAGTAATTAACCATGAACAGAAGAAAGTGGATGAAGTTATATATATAAAAAAAATGAAAAAAACGTAGTGAAAATTGTATCAAAATCTGTTACCAATGAAACTCATACATAAACACACACAAAACACATACAAAATCACTCACACACACACACACACACACACACACACACGCACACACACACACACACACACACACACACACACACACACACACACACACACACACACACACACACACACACACACACACACACACACACACACACACGTTCACACACACGTACACGCACAAGACGAGTGAAACACAAACACCCTCTCCCAAGTACACACTCCCTCTACTTTATATCCTGCCTTTAGTCCATCGTAACTCCAGGAACCAAACTTGAGAGTGCACGTTTGTACGTCGAAGGGGAAGAACTCAACATCCATCACGCACGAACTGGTGAAGATGGAAGGCGGCATCCAGTACACAAGTCCCGTATGGAGGACGATGGCAGACGTCATGATGGAAATGTCATAGTCACCCCCGCCACTTGGTCACAGAAAACGGGAGGGGAAATCAGCATGCATGAAATCAAAGAAAATGGGAAAGAGAAAAATGTTAAAATCAAAACTGGAAAATGAAAAAGATAAATTAAACTAGGTAAAAAAAGAATAGTATATTAAAAAAACATTTAAAAACACAGACACATCAGGACAAAAACGTTACTAGTAAAGAACGTCTGAAAAATAAAAAATCTAAAAATCAAGCAACAACAACAAAAAAGTAAAAATAGTTAACCATAAAAATCTTATCTTTATGGTAATCTGGATTGTTCGATGTAGCTGCAGTATGTAAAAAGCAAAAAGAAATAAAATTATGATACTGTAATGAAGATGATGATGATAATGATAACCATCGCTAACCAGAATCATGTGTGACGGAAGCCAAAGCCTCCTCCTTGTGCTTATCTTGGAGCTTACAGGTTTCAACGGCAGATGGCAGTGCATACAGGGGAGTGCGGAGCTACAATACTTTTTCGAAATTCATATCAACCATAACTATTAGTTTAATTGCAATACATTTCTTCAAGTAATGTCTAATAACTATGATAATACTCACAACGCCTTCTACACTTCCCCGCTATCACTTGTATTCTTTTCATCCCCCCCCCCCCCCCCCGTCATACGTCTTGTATATGTATATGTGTGTATATATTCATTATATACATACATACAAAATGCGTGCGCGGGTGCACACACGCACGCATACATATGCACATACCTACATATATAGACACACACACACACAGAAACCTTTGCCTTAAAATGTCTAAAGCTGCTGAATCTTCGGCAACGGAGGCGTCGCCGCAGCGCCTCTCTCTCTCTCTCTCGGAGACGCTCGCCCGGCGGCCCGTCCGCGCCGCCGTCCGAAACATCTCGAGACAATTGGATCTTTCGTTTCCTGCGAGAAAGGAGACCTAGTGCATCAAAATGCCCCCGGGCGTACCTTGGACTCGTTTATCTACGCACTGGCAACCCTCTGCGCAACGGTCGCTTGATCGCGCGACCCGGAAATAATCTCGTGAGTCACAAGCTGGAAATGCGATGGTACGACTCTCGTTCGTACGCACATGAGAGTGCGTACGAAATCCACATGCACACAGGCATACACACTCTCTCAAGCACGTGCGCACACACACACAAATACTGCAGCAAATTTTGCTCACATCAATAATCTATTTCTCCTTCTACCCTGAAACATCCACTCGTTCCAGCATCAAAGAAATACAGCTTTATTTACACCGAGACAGAGAATCCATCTCTGTCTCTGTGTACACAAAGCTGTATTTTTTTAAATTTCTGTGTCCATCAATTTATCGTCAACAACATTGAATCAATTTCGGCGCCGCCAGCGAACCCAGGGCGCCGCAGATGTACCCTGGAGAACATCGGTGTATCAGCATCGTTTTATCTCGCGAAAGTCCCTCTCTTCCGGTCCTCAACGCTGTCTTAAAATACTCCCTTTCTCTCTCTTTTCTTCCCCAAACACTCCACCGCGACCTAATTGCACAGACATCAGCCATGCGTCACTCTGCGTTAGATCCCGGATGAGCGCAAACGAAGGGCGAGAGAGCGTGTACCCGGATGTACCCAGAATCCCTCAGACAGCTGTGTTCCATGGATCATGCGGCTGCTCTCTCGGCTCTTTTTGCAGTTACACGTCTGGATATACATACGCCCAGGCATGCTCACACACACACACACACACACACACACACACACACACATATATATATATATATATATATATATATATATATATATATATATATATATATACATATATATATACATGTATATACATATATACATGTGTGTGTATATATATATATATATATATATATATATATATATATATATATATATATATATATAAATTTATATACATATTCACACATACGTATATATATACACACACACACACATATATATATACATATATATAGTTATATATATATATATATATATATATATATATATATATATATATATATATACAGATATATATATATATATATATATATATATATATATATATATATATATATATATATATATATATATATATATTTATATACATATATACATATATATATATATATATATATATATATATATATATATATATATATATGTATGTATAAGTGTAAATATATAAATATATATACCCATATCCTTAAATCCCTCCCCGCAGTCCCTCTCCCACGATGCCCTTCCTTCCAAGCCATCCCAAGACGCCATCCTCCTTCGACCCGCTTCGCAATCTCCTCCAGGAGGCTTTCCTCGTCCTGAAGCCAACCGGATCCCGCGTCGCTGCTTCGAAAAATCGTTCGCAAAGTTTGAAAAATTAGAGAAGGACATTTCCGAGAGCGAACGAACTTAAGCTTACTGGGTAAGAAATCAAACGTGGAACATCGGCTAAGGTACAAACACACACACACACACGCGCGCGCGCGCATACATACGAGCATCCTTTAATACACACCCTAATCTCCCTCCGAAAAGATAGAGAACCCCCCCCCTCGTCTTACCTGAAACCCAACCCCCCCCCCTTTCCTGAAACCGACGGCCCCCCCCCCTCTTACCTGAAACCCAACTCCCCCCCCCTTTCCTGAAACCCAACCCCCCCCTTTCCTGAAACCCAACCCCCCTCCCCCCTTTCCTGAAACCCAACTCCCCCCCCCTCTTTCCTGAAACCTAACCCCCTCCCCCCCCTCTTACCTGAAACCCAACCCCCTCCCCCCCTCTTACCTGAAACCCAACCCCCCCCCCCCCT
>NC_091568.1:41906024-41908524 GCF_042767895.1 Penaeus vannamei | reverse complement strand
CATTAATATCATATAAAAATAAATAAAGAACGATAAAACAATACCATGAAAGGGAAACATACCTATATAACAATCGTGTTTCAAATATATATCAGTTAATTTCGTATTCGCCTTCCGTTTTCAACTATAGACATCTCAACAGCATATCACTATTTACCTCGTAAGTATTAAATTACAGGTATATCAGGAGTATATGATATAGCTAAACATTCAGTTACAACCGTATAGACTGTACATCAACTTATGCATCGGTTTGTAGGTAAAAAAGCTGTTCTTTCAATGTATTTTTTTTGTCCTTTCGATTGTTTGTGATTTGTCCCTTTTGTGCTGGTGAATGCTTTCATCTATTTTCATTATTATTATTTTAACTCTATTTCTCATCTATAATTCTTTAATATAGTATTCTAGTTGTCCTGCTTTATCTAACAATCTCCATCGGCCCATAGGCCTACACAAACACCAACACAGGAACGCGTACCAGATAGATAAGGATAAGTATAATCTGCCGATAAACAAAATGTGGATTCTGCAATTTCTGTGTCAAAGATTCATTAGTAAAAACATTCGTATCTATAAAGTGGATCCCTCTTTTCATGTAGTGTCTGTAGCACCATTTTCTTTAACGACCCCACAATCCACGCGACTGGAGACGAATCACAACCCACTGGAAAAGGGATAAAGTCGAGACGTTTCGGCCGCATCGAGCATTCATCGTCAGGCGCCGAAGAAATCGAGATTGAGCCTTTTACTATTATCATTCTTATTCTTATTCTTATTCTTATTATTATATTATTATTCGGCTTTTACGATTACTATGAGGACTCATTTTATGGCAGTCTTTCTTTTGTTCTTATTTGGTGTTTTGTTATTCTCCTTAAAGTATAGATTGTGAATTAAAGATTATGATAATACAGGGGAGGATAAAACACTGGTAGTGGCAGTACTGTCAAAGTATAACTGTACTTCTTCTTTTCTTTAGCTGTGTTAGATAATTAAGTTTCAAGTGATTGTACTTTTGTCATTGCTTATTTTCTTTCACATGTGATCTTTATATATTGAATAACAATTCTATGTATTTGCATTATGTTGTAGTTATCAGACTTCTTCGGATTGCACCTTTTTTGTAAAACTCAGTTGCGTTTTTTTAACTGATTATCCCTTGCTTCTTTTGCACTGTAGATTAAGTATTCACTATTCATGCAACCCTCCTTGAACTGTTTGGTATATTATGTTATTTAAATTGTACGTTTGCTTATTCTTCTTTTGTAAAGATTTGTGTAGTTCTATAATGTGTTCTTTCTCTCTAATTATACTTCTTTTACTGCAGGTCTATTATATCCATTTTATATATTTGCATATTTATAGATTGATTGTAAAGGTGTTCGGTCACGTCCAAAAGCCCGGCCAAACAGCACACATTGTGCACGACAGCAATTGTCCCCTGCTTTTACCTATCAAAACTACCCGAATTAAATTAGATTAATCATCAATCGGCAATGTAACTAATATGCTAATGATAACGGTAAGAATGATCGCAAGTTGTAATATTGATAATCGTTGGAGTATAAAGGAATGCAGAAGAGTGATAATGATGACGATAATGATAAAGATATTAAAAACAAAATATGATATTGTTAGTAATAATGAAAATGGTATTTAAAGAATATTATAATGATGACAACCATGAGCAATAGCAACAACAACAAAAATACTAGTAGATATAGTGAAAACAAGAAAGATAAAATGATAATGATAAGAGTAATGGCAATGATAATAAAAGAGGGAAAGAATGACAAGAATGATGTGGATGAGGATAAAGATGATAACAATGATATCAATATTAACAATAACAGTAATAATAATAAAGATTATAGTAATAACAACGATGATGATAATGATAATCTTGATAATGAAATTGGAAATAATAATGTTAACAATAATGGTAATAATAATAATAATGATAATAACAATGATGATAATAACAATAATGACAAAAATGATTATGATAATGATAACACTACTAATAATAATGATGAAAAAGATGATGATAATGATGATGAGAATGATATTAATGATAATGATGTATTAATAGTAAGAAACACAACAATAATAATGATAACAAAATTGATAACCATGATTAAAAAAAGCAACGGAAAATGAGCAACGCAAAAGCCCTTAACCGGACCGCCAAGCACAGTCGCTTGCGCAGCCCGACCCTCACTTGTTGTAGAGCACGATGTCCGGTCTCCAGATGTGGTCGGACGGCACGTGCAGCATCTCCACTCCGCCGTACTCCTTCGGGTCCCAGTTGAGTTTGTAGTCGTACCAATACTGCGTTTAGGAAGAAGGAGAGAAAAAAGAGAGGTTATTTTCATGGTGGTGGTGAATGGTGTGCGTGTGGGAGGGGGTAAGGGGGAGGGGGAGAAAGAGGGTCAGGAGGGAGGGGGAGAAAGAGAGTCAGGAGGGAGGGGGGAAGGAGGGTCAGGAGGGAGGGGGGAAG
>NC_091568.1:41898524-41901024 GCF_042767895.1 Penaeus vannamei | reverse complement strand
CCCTTCCATCCCTCTCTCTCTTTCCCCTCCTCTCTATCTCTCCTCCCCTTCCTTTCCCCAAATTCTTTCATTTCCTCCCATTCTCTCTTCCCCCGTCTTTCCCTCCTCCATTTTGTTTTCTCTCCTTCCTCTCTCTCTATCCGTCGCTCCCTCTCTCCCCCCCCCCTCCTCTTTCTCTTTCTCCTCTCCCTCCTTCTGTCTCTCTCTCTCTCTCCTCCCTCCCCCTCCCTCTTTCTCTTTCTCCTCTCCTTCCCTCTCTCTCTTCCCCCTCCCCTGCCACTCTCTCTCTCCCCCCCCTCTGTCCCTCTCCCCCCCCTCTCTCTCCCCGTCCGCCAACCCCAATAATAACTCCGGCCCGATGCTCGTAATCTCTGAAACCCCAAAAGTTCGAAAAGTAATCAGAGCAGCGGCGTTCTTGATAAGACCAATTACCCCTTTCGGATTCGGGATCACTGTCAGCTGCCATTTAAACAATCTAATGCCTTGTTTCCGGCGATAATCAAGGATTATAAATCTATATGGAGATGGGGAGGTGAAGGTTGATGGGTCCTTCTGTGTCGCTTCTCAACTGTGGGATTTTCTCGAAACCCTCGTTGCAACTTAAAAAAAAATCCTCGTTGCAGATTCCTTTTGCTTTGTTAGATGAGCCGATTGGAATCTGGAGTGATGACGTGTCGAGTGATTGTGTTTAAGGGCGAAGGAAAGGAAAGTCTTGAGTGATTGTTTTTTTATGACAAAATATCGATGGTTGTGGCGTCACGTGTTGCTCTGGCTTTCAATGACAGTTGCGTCAGATTTGATATGCATTTTGTTTATGATTTACTCAAATTCACAATTGTTACAAAAGTTAAGAATGAAGAGGTAATAGCTTGAATATTTCCTCTGAATTAAGAAAAACAAATAGAATTGAGAAAAATAAAAAGACGAAGGAAATGGTGTAGAAGTAATATAAAATGAAGACTAAATTAATGAATAGAAAGAGAAGAGGGTAGAGTTGATAAAGAAAAGATGGAGATAGGAAAAGCAGAGTGATTAAAATACACATGAAGAATACGAGAATAAAGACGACATAGAAGACGGAAAAAGGAGAAAAAAAAAAGGGAAGACGTGAAAATAGTTAATTAAAATAGTGCAAAAAAAAAGAAATGGAAGGAAACAAATGGAAGAAAAAAAACAGAGAATTATGAGAAAAAAATATAAATAAAAAACAGAGAATTATGAGAAAAAAATATAAATAAAAAACAAAATGTGTAGCGCATAATCAGAGCCACGAAAAAACACCAAGTTTATGATAGACTTAAGTAAAACTTGCTTCTCAACTTCAGGTCAAGATATTCCGAGGCTGGCAAGGAAATGACCTTGCTTAATCGAGGAAAAACTAGTTTAACCATAAAATAACATTTTCATAATCATTATCATTGTTCATAGTACTGGTTGGAAGATCACTTTTATGGTCATAATATACATACATACATAATTACATACATGCATATATATGTATATGTATATATATATATATATATATATATATATATATATATATATATATATATATATATATATATATATATATATATATATTTCATATGCATATGTATAAACACACACACATATCTACATCTATACTTATAGTTATATATATATATATATATATATATATATATATATATATATATATATATATATATATTTATCTACCTATCTATCCGAATATACATACATATATAGTTATATATGTTATATATGTATGCATGCGTGTATGTGTGTATGCATATACATATAAATATATATACATATATATATATATATATATATATATATATATATATATATATATATATATATATGTGTGTGTGTTCGTGTGTGTGTGTGTGTCTGAGAGAGTGTTTGTGTGTGTGTGTGTGTGTGAGTGCGTGTGTGTGTGTGTGTGTGTTCGTGTGTGTGTGTGTGTGTGTTCGTGTGTGTGTGTGCGTGTTTGTATGCGTGTGTGTGTGTGTGTGTGTTCGTGTGTGTGTCTTTGTGTGTGTGTGTGAGTGCGTGTGTGTGTGTGTGTGTGTGTGTGTGTGTGTGTGTGTGTGTGTGTGTGTGTGTGTGTCTATATCTATATCTATATCTATCTGTCCGTATGTACGTATTTTTGTGTGCGTATATATATATATACATATATATATATATATATATATATATATATATATATATATATATAGAAATATATATAAATATATATATATACATACATATATATATATATATATATATATATATATATATATATATATATAGAAATATATATAAATATATATATATATATATATATATATATATATATATATATATATATATATATATATATATATATATACATACATACATGTACATACGGACAGATATATTCACACGTCTGACAGGGGCGTGCGTGCGAGCGCGCTCCCCCTGAGAGAGCGATCCCGCCCAGCCGCAGCGCACAAAGGACAGTCCCAGGCCCTCGCGACGAACACCT
>NC_091568.1:41886024-41893524 GCF_042767895.1 Penaeus vannamei | reverse complement strand
TCCTCTGTTTCTTCCCTTCCTGTTCTCCTCCACCTTCACCAACTCTCTTCGTCACTTCCTCTCAGTATATCCCCCTCTCTCCTTCTTTCCCTCTCCGTCTCTTCATTTTTTTCTCTCTCCTTTCCTTTCTCTCACTCTCTCTCTCTCTCTCTTTTTCTGTCTGCCTGTCTGTCTCTTTCTCTTCTCTTTCTCTCTCTCCTTCTCTTTTCTTTTCCCCTCTCTCTCCTTCTCCTTCTCTCTCTCTCTCTCTCTCTCTCTCTCTCTCTCTCTCTCTCTCTCTCTATCTCTCTCTCTCTCACTCTCACTCACTCTCTGCCTCCTTTCCTCCCCTTCGCTCTCCATCTCTTTAATTTCTCTCCGCTCAGGACCAGCAAGTTACAAACTAAAATTCCCGGCAGAGTCGAGCAGCGCTTCTCCGTGTTGGCAGAGGGGGGGGGAGGGTTAAGAAGCCAGGGAGAGGAGGGAGGGGAGGGAAGAGGCTGAGGGAGGAAGAGGGTTGAAGACAAGGGAGAAGAGAGGGGAAGGGAGGAAGAGGAAGGTGGGGCCGGAGGAAAGGAGGGAGGAAGGGGAGAGGGAAAAGAGGGGCGAAGGGGTTTGGAGGGAAGGGAGCAGAGGCTGAGGGAGGAAGAGGGTTGAAGACAAGGGAGAAGAGAGGGGAAGGGAGGAAGAGGTAGGGCCGGAGAGGGAAGAGAAGGAGGGAGGAAGGGCAGAGGGAAAAGAGGGGCGAAGGGGTTTGGAGGGAAGGGAGCAGAGGCTGAGGGAGGAAGAGGGTTGAAGACAAGGGAGAAGAGAGGGGAAGGGAGGAAGAGGTAGGGCCGGAGAGGGAAGAGAAAGAGGGAGGAAGGGCAGAGGGCAAGGCGGGGCGAAGGGGTTTGGAGGGAAGGGAGCAGAGGTCAGGGAGGTAAGGGAGTAGGGTATCTGGTGTTAGGGCGTGGGTAGGCGGGGTCAGAGGCCGAGGGGGAGGCGGTGCCGAGTGGGAGAGGGGGCGGGGTGGGGGGTGGGGGAGGAACTCATTAATGGGGCTATGAGGAGGGTTAATGAGGACGATGTTGAGGATTATTATGGCGGCGGTGGAGAGGAGTGTCGAAGGCAGGAAAGAAAGATAGGAAATGCTTCTTCCGAATCTTCTAATCGTCTTGTGTTACTCCTCTCTCTTCTCATTTCTATTCCTCCTTCACTCCTTCCTCCTCTTAAAAATATTTCTCTTTCTCTCTCCCCTTTCTTCCTCTTCGTACTCGTTATCTTCCCCCTCCTCTTTTTCCTCTATTCTAACCGCTCATTTTCCTCCTCCTCCTCATTCTACATTTCCCTCTCTCTTCGTGATGAAAATGCAGGACCCCCCTTCCCTCCCCCCTCCCCCGACCCGCCAAACGCACGAGAGAAATTCCTATGTTAATGGAAAAAGGATTCACACAAGTGGACAAAAAAAGGACACTTAGCGCCAATGAGAGGGAAGCTAATTTGACCTCTCCCTCCTAAGTTAATAAAGGTGATATTAGCAACTTGATGAATTCCCTTTTCCTCCCTCTCTCCCTTTCCTTTTTTTGTGAAAAGTTTTATCGTAAAAGCATCGGTATTTTTCCCTCGTGTAACTTCTAATATGCAACTTTTTCCCCATAAGAGAGAGAGAAAAAATAGTGATTGAAAGTTGGAAATTCACCGGACGAATCCATTGCATGATTTGCCTAAATTATTCACTCTTATATATAATGTTCGCTAAAACACGGTTGGATTTAACTCTGCGCCCAAGTGTAAATGCATGTACATATGTATAACCTCATTTACATAGGTAGACGCCAGCATAATGTATATAATGGCACGCACACACAACACACACACACACACACATACACATACACACACACACACACACACGCACATAATGTACATACGCGAATGTGAAGACGAAGATGAACACAGTGCGGAGACAAGGACACAGAGACACAAACAAAGGATACTATGAAAGAGACAAACACACACACACACACACACACACACACACACACACACACACACACACACACACACACAGAGAGAGAGAGAGAGACAAAGAGAGAGAGAGATAGAGATAGAGATAGAGATAGAGAGAGAGAGAGAGAGAGGAGAGAGAGAGAGAGAGAGAGAGAGAGAGGAGAGAGAGAGAGAGAGAGAGAGAGAGAGAGCGAGAGAGAGAGAGAGCGAGAGAGAGAGAGAGAGAGAGAGAGAGAGAGAGAGAGAGAGAGAGAGAGAGAGAGAGAGAGAGACAGACAGATGGAGATGGAAATAGAAAGTAAGATACATAGGTAAATAGAGACAACAAATAAACAAACAGAACGACAAGGAATTAAAAAATAATGGTTTGGAAAAACAAGAATAAGTAAGGCTGAGAACACCTCCCCCCCCCTCCACAATGACCGGGGGGGGAGAGGGTCTCAAGACAGCCGCGCAACCTCAGCTCAAAGTTATCCCTGGTTAATCAATCCAGCCTTTCCTAATCTAATGTATGCTGGCCTAGAGCGGCGCTTTCCTTCCCCCTCTCCTTCTTCTTATCCTTTCTCCTTCTTTCCTTTATCCTCTTTCCTTCCGCGCTATCTTCATCTCTCGTCTTTCATTTTCATTCCTCTCCTTCTTCTTATCCCTCTCCCCTCCTTTCTCCTTCTTTCCTTTATCCTCTTTCCTTCCTCGCTATCTTCATCTCTTGTCTTTCATTTTCATTCCTCTCCTTCTTATCCCTCTCCCCTCCTTTCTCCTTCTTTCCTTTCTCCTCTTTCCTTCCTCGCTATCTTCATCTCTCGTCTTTCATTTTCATTCCTCTCCTTCTCCTTATCCCTCTCCCCTCCTTTCTCCTTCTTTCCTTTATCCTCTTCCCTTTTTCCTCTTTCCTTCCTCGCTATCTTCATCTCTCGTCTTTCATTTTCATTCCTCTCCTTCTTCTTATCCCTCTCCCCTCCTTTCTCCTTCTTTCCTTTATCCTCTTTCCTTCCTCGCTATCTTCATCTCTCGTCTTTCATTTTCATTCCTTTCTATCCCCTCTTCCCTTCTTTCTCCTTCTTTCCTTTATCCTCTTTCCTTCCTCGCTATCTTCATCTCTCGTCTTTTATTTTCATTCCTTTCTATCCCCTCTTCCCTTCTTTCCCCTTCCTTTTCCTCTCCTCTCCCCTCCATTTCACACTGTCCTTACATCATTCCTATCCTCTCATCCTCTCTGTTTTTCCCTTACGTGCTTCCTATTCCCCCATCACTCCTTACTACTTATCCACCTTTTTCCTTCAATATCCCTTCCTTCCTCCTAATCTCTCCCTCCCCTTTATTCCTTTCTTACTCCTTCCCATCCTCCCTTTTAGCTCTTCCTCCCCTCTTATCTCTCCCTTCCTCCCTCCACTCATAAATTAATACTCATATTAACTACTCTTTTCCCTCTTTCCTCCCCGTCTTCCCACACCTCATACTCTTTCTTCCCTCCCTCCTCCATCTCCCCTTCTTCCCATCTCCCTCCTCCTCCTCCTCCTCCTCTCCTTCAGTCCCCTCCTCCTCCTCCAGCCTCCCCACCCCCTCCCTATCTCCTCCTCGACCCCCTCCCCCCCCTCCCCTCCCACGCCACCTTCGAGTAATTAAGGTGTTCTGGAGGTATGCGACGCTCCCCGGCCCGTCCTAACTAAGTGGAGATCATTTTGATATAGTTTCAAAGGGCGATTGCAAGGAGAGTCGTTTTGATTTGGCTCATGTTGGTAATAAATTCAGAAGGTGATTTGAATCGATTCTGGTTTATTTTTAGGTTGGTTTAGTTCACTGGGAGTTCACTTCAGTGGGGATTGAGTCAGCTGGGATTGGCTTTGGTTGGTTTAGCTCGCTGCAAAGTCATTACGGGGATGATGGAGTCAGGTGCGGCTGATCTGAGTTGGTTTAGTTCCTTATGTATTCATTTCAGTGGATAATTGAGTCAATTGTGGTTGACTTTGGCTGTGGTTGAGTGGAAGTGACAGTTGATTGTGGCTGAATGCAGGGGATTGTGGTCGATTGAAAGGGATTGATTGTAGGTGACTCTGGTGCTGCAATTGATTGTGATGCGTTGCACTTGACTTTGATCACAATAAATGGTCATTGATTGTGTGACTGTGATTTGCTACAGGGGATTGTGGTTGATAACAGGTGTTAGCAGTTGCGGTTAATGACTAAATGATTGTGGCTAATTGTAGTTCAGTGCGATTAACTGGAGGTCGTGACTGAACGGAGATGATCGTGCTTCTTGGCGAATACTTTTGATTGGAAAGTGATCACACCTGCTAATCACTGATTCGGTTTTCCTTTTGGTAATGTGTCTCGGTCATACAATGGAATGATTCGGGTGATTGTGAGACGCGTGGCGAGGAAACTCATTTTAAATACCAATGGTGGATATGGTGTTCACTGGTCGGGAAGTGATAGTAATTATCACGATTATTCTGATAATTACATTTGTTATGCCTGTGGTAATTATTGGGTGGAAAATCATGATTTTGCGTAATGACAATTCGGATTTTAATGATTATGATTATTGTAATTATGGGGCGTAGTCAGATTATATAAACATACTGATGGTATTTGATTATACAAATAAACAGATGAATTCTCATCATGATTACAATTATTGCAGAAATGATCATTTGGAATAATAAACATAATATCAAATGATAACAAATAGGATTGTTTCACATTGACAATATTGAGATAGCAACGATATAAGAAAAAAGAAAGAAAAATAGGAAAAAAAAAAAAAAAAAAAAAATATATATATATGTATATATATATATATATATATATATATATATATATATATATATATATATATATATATATTAGGGAAATATATAAGTCTAATCATCAAATTAAAAAAAAAAATCGGTAAGGCAACAGAAGAACCGTGAAAAAGAACGGCACTAAAAACGAACAAATAATAAAAAAAAAGATAGAGAGAGAGACGGCAATAACATTAATGTTTATACTATAACACACACTGTGTATTTACCACTCGTTTAAAGAACAGTGACACAGCAAACAACATCGAACAATAGCAAACAATAGCAAACAATAGCAACATGAGCAACCGCAATAATAATGATGTCAAGAGCCACGCACCACAGCCTCCCTTCCAGGATGAATTCGTCCAACTGACTCACCGTAATTACCTGTTTACGGCAAAGGAAACGACCGCCATGGCCCGGATGGCATGACTCGCCCATTGGCTGTCCATGGAGCCCAAGGACGCGTCTGATTGGCTGTTCAAATGACGTGAAAGTTGCTGATTGGCTCTTTCAAAATGGTGAGACGCGCGTGATTGGTTGGCTAGGAAGGCTAGGCGTTGATGATTGGCTGTTTTTGGATACCTAGAGATTGGATGTTTATGCTAATGCTGGCAACGGCAATGTTGGTGATGGTAATTATGACGAAAATTCTCATCATACTGACAATAAAAGATTTTTTTTATTTGATAATTAGGATCTGTTTCAAGGTAAACATACAATCAAGGTAACCTTATCTAACATATTAATTAATGTATTCCGAGTCACTTCATTATATCTCCCCTTCGTGGTTACCCTTTCCACTCCCCCCCCTCCTACCCACCCCCTCCACCCCTCTCCCCCCCTCTCCCCTCTCTCTCCTCTCGTGTTAAATCGATTTGGTTTTAGTTAAATGAGTTACAGATATGGAAGAGGGGAAGTAAAGAGGACAAAAATTAAGTTGGATAAAGTAGGAATAAGGGGAAAAGAGAGAAGGAGAGGATAGAAGAGGAGAAGGGATTATGGAGACTTAATATTTGATGTTTTCATCTGTTTTCCTCTTTCTCCGTGAGTCTCTCTTGCTCTCTCTGCCTCTCTCTCTCCCTCTCGATCTTGCGTACTTCCCTCTCTCTCTCTCTCTCTCCTCGCCTCCCCAATTTTCGCCCTCATTACTCTCCCCTCACTCGCCCTTCTCCCCTCTCTCTTTCTCCAAAGAAGTGGTTCTTTACCCCATTCTCTTACCTCCTCACCCCTCCTCCCTCCCCCAGTCTCTCCCTTTCCCTCCCTCATGCCTCCCCACTCTCCGTCACCTTCTTCTCATCCCCCCTTCACCTCATTTTTTCCTGCACCCCTCATCCCTCCCCCCATCCCTCACCCTTTACTCCTCTTCCCTCTCCCCATCCCTCCTTCACCCCTCATCCCTCCCCCCACCCCTCCTGCACCCCTCTCTCCCCCTCCCCCATCCCTCCTGCACCCCTCATCCCTCCCCCCCTCCTGCACCCCTCTTCCCCATCCCTCCTTCACCCCTCTCCTCCCCCACCCCTCCTGCACCTCTTCCCTCCCCCATCCCTCCTTCACCCTCTCTCCCTCCCCACCCCCTCCTGCACCCCTCTCCCCTCCCCCCATCCCTCCTTCACCCCTCTCCCCTCCCCCACCCCTCCTGACCCCTCTCCCCTCCCCCATCCCTCCTTCACCCCTCTCCTCCCCACCCTCCTGCACCCCTCTTCCCTCCCCCATACTCCCTCTCCTGCCCCTCTTCCCTCCCCATCCCTCCTTCACCCCTCTCCCCTCCCCCACCCCCTCCTGCACCCCTCTCCCCTCCCCCCATCCCTCCTTCACCCCTCTCCCCTCCCCCACCCCTCCTGCACCCCTCTCCCCTCCCCCATCCCTCCTTCACCCTCTCCCTTCCCCCACCCCTCCTCCTTCCCCATCCCCCTCTCCCCTCCCCCACCCTCCTGCACCCTCTTCCCTCCCCCCACCCCTCCTGCACCCCTCTCCCCCTCCCCCCCCTCCTGCACCCCTCTCCTCCCCCATCCCTCCTTCCCTCTCCCCCCACCCCTCCATCACCCCTCTTCCCTCCCCCCACCTCCTTCACCCCCTCATCCCTCCCCACCCCTCCTGCACCCCTCTCCCTCCCCCCATCCCTCCTTCACCCCTCTCCTTCCCCCACCCCTCCTGCCCCTCTCCCCTCCCCCCATCCCTCCTTGCACCCCTCTTCCCCTCCCCCCACCCCTCCTGCACCCCCCCCACCCCTCCTGCACCCCTCTCCCCTCCCCCCATCCCTCCTTCACGCCTCTCCCCTCCCCACCCCTCCTTCACCCCTCATCCCTCCCCCACCCCTCCTGCACCCCTCTCCCCTCCCCCTCCCCCTCTATGTAGGTCGTTAAAAAGTTTACAACTCTAATTATATTGCGTCGTGGTCGTTCCTGCGGCTTGTGTTCGGGCGGGATTCATCGACGGCTTTTCTTGCCATTCGGCGGCCGACGGAGCATCTCCCTGCTGTGCTTTCTCTTCCCCTTTCCTTTTTTTTTCTCTGGCTCTCTTTTGTTACTCTTTCTGGGGTTATTTTTTTCTCTGGCTCTCTTTTGTTACTCTTTCTGGGGTTATTTTTTCTCTTGTTTTTCCGTTTTTTTTTTTTTTTTCCTGTGGCTCTCTTTTGTTACTCTTTCTGGGGTTATTTTTTCTCTGGCTCTCTTTGTTACTCTTTCTGGGGTTAGGTTTTTCCTGTTATTTTTCTCTGGCTCTCTTTTGTTACTCTTTCTGG
>NC_091568.1:41863524-41866024 GCF_042767895.1 Penaeus vannamei | reverse complement strand
CTCCTTCTGTTTCACCTTGCTTTACCTAGCCCCAGCTTGCTTTACTTTGTCCCAACTTGCTTAATCTTATTCCAGCTTACCTCGTTTTGTTCCAGTTTCTTCCTACTCGTGAAAAATCTTGAGAAAACCATTATGACGCGTCTGAGAAGGAGAAGGATTAGGATACAGAAGAGGATTAGAACGTAAAAGAAAAGAGAGAGTGAGAAAGAAAGAGAGACAGAGGAACGAGAGACAGATATTAGGATATAGAAGAAGAGGAAGAGAAAGTAGAAGAAAGGAGAGAGAGAAAAAGGAACGAAAGAAAAAATAGAAAGAGAAATAGAAGAGAGCGAGAGAAAGGAGATGAAAAGAGAAATATAATTAGGCGGCAAGGAAGAGGAAGACAAACAAGGGGAGAGAGGAGAGAGAAAGAGAGAAGACCCCCCCAACTTCCCCCGCATAAATAGAAACAGAAAGTAGAAGAAAGAGAAGAGGAAAAATATAGAAAAGAGAATGAAAGGAGAGAGGAAAAAGAGAGAGAGGAAAGAAGGAGATTGCGGGCGCGCAAGAGCACGCCCTTTCACACAAGAGTTGAAATACAGCCGACGCCAAGAGGGCTGAAAATAACAAAGGGAGAGAGAAGAGACAAAAAACAAACAAGCAAGAATGTATAGAAGAGAGAATGTTAGTGAAAAGGAGGAATAAGAAAGAGAAAGAGGAAAGCAGAGGAAGAAGAAGGACAAGAAAACTAAAGAGAGAAAAGTAAGAAAACAAACCGTTTGAAAAAAAAAAAATAACAAGATATTTTTTTCTTAGAGAAAATAACAGATAAAGAGAGAGAAAAAAAATCGATGCATTTATGAAAGTAAAATATCAAAAATAAGTAAAAAAGAAATGATAATAGTAATCAAACTAATGATAACAATAATAATAATCATATCAACAATGATAATGGTAATAAAGAATAATGATAACAATAATGATAACAACGATAGGAACAATCACAACAATAATGATAATAATAATAATAATAATAATGATATAAGAAAAAAAATCAAACTAATGATAACACTAATAATAATTATATCAACAATGATAATGGTAATAAAGAATAATGATAACAACAATGATAACAACGATAGTAACAATCACAACAATAATGATAATGATATTATTAATAATAACAATGATATAAGAAAAAATAAATAAAAAAAAGACACAGTGGCTGTGCACGGCCCGAGGCACCTTTTCGATGGCACTAGAGGACGAGTTCGCTTCAGCTCGCAGGACGGAGCACGTCGTGGCTCTGGGACTTCGTCGCCTTCGTCAGGATTGCGGTGGTCGATGCAACACGTCGCAGGACAGAAGGACGATGCTAGGAGAAGGCGCAGGAAGAAAGGAAGGAAGGGATGTAGGGAGAGAGGCAGGGGAGGAAGGGAGGAAAGAAAGGGAATGAGGTGGACGGGGAGAGGAAGAAAAGAAGGAGGGGATGTAGGGAGAGAGGCAGGGGAGGAAGGGAGGAAAGAAAGGGAATGAGGTGGACGGGGAGAGGAAGAAAGGGAGGAAGGGATGTAGGAGAGAGGCAGGGGAGGAAGGGAGGAAAGAAAGGGAATGAGGTGGACGGGGAGAGGAAGAAAAGAAGGAGGGGATGTAGGGAGAGAGGCAGGGGAGGAAGGGAGGAGAGAAAGGGAATGCGGTGGACGGGAGAGGAAGAGAGGAGGTGGACGGGGAGAGAGGCAGGGGAGGAAGGGAGGAAAGAAAGGGAATGAGGTGGACGGGGAGAGGAAGAAAAGAAGTAGGGGATGTAGGGAGAGAGGCAGGGGAGGAAGGGAGGAAAGAAAGGGAATGAGGTGGACGGGGAGAGGAAAAAGAAGGAGAGGATGTAGGGAGAGAGGCAGGGAGGAAGGGACGGGGAGAGGAAGAAAGGGAGGAAGGGATGTAGGGTGAGAGGCAGGAGGAAGGGAGGAAGAAAGGGAATGAGGTGGACGGAGAGGAAGAAAGAAGGAGAGGATGTAGGAGAGAGGCAGGGGAGGAAGGGAGGAAAGAAAGGGAATGAGGGAGAGGAAGAAAGGAAAAGGGGTGTAGGGAGAGAGGCAGGGAGAAGGAAGGGAATGAGGTGGACAGGAGAGGAAAAGAAGGAGAGGATGTAGGAAAGCAGGAGGAAGGAGGAAAAGAATAGGAGAGGAAGAAAGGAAAAGGGGTGTAGGGAGAGAGGCAGGGAGGAAGGGGGAGGAGAGAAGGGGATGATGTGGACGGGGAGAGGAAGAAAGGGAGGAAGGGATGTAGGGAGAGAGGCAGGGGAGGAAGGGAAGAGGGAGGTGGACAGGGAGAGGAAAGAAGGGGATGTAGGGGAGAGGCAGGGGAGGAAGGGAGAAAGAAAGGATGAGGTGGACAGGAGAGGAGGGAGAGGAGGAGGGATGTAGGAAGAGGCAGGGGAGAAGGGAGGAAGAAGGGGAATGAGGTGGACAGGAGGAGGGAGAGGAAGAGGGCAGGAGAGAGGAGGAGGACGGGGAGAGGAGGG
>NC_091568.1:41853524-41856024 GCF_042767895.1 Penaeus vannamei | reverse complement strand
TTTTCATTTATCTATTTTCTGCAAGGGGGGAGGATAAGGAGGATAAGGATAAGGAAGAGGAGGGAGAGGAGGAAAATATAATGGAGGAACGAAGAGTAAGAGGAAAGGAGAGAAAGGGAGAAAGAGGCATGGGGAAGAGGATAAAGAGGAAGAAGAGAGAGAAAGAGAAGAACATAAGGAGGAGGAAACGATGGGATAGTAAAAAGTAGGAATGGGAAGAGAAAGAGCAAGGAGAAGAGGAGGAAGTGGAGGAGGAGAAGAAAAAAAAGAGGAAGAGGAGCAGGAAGGGAAAAAGAAGGAGGAAGAAGAGAAGAAGAAAAAGAGGAATAGGAGGAGGAGTGGAAGAAGAAGGAGAAGAAAAGCTGAAGAACTGGGAAAGAAAGTGGAGAGGAGGAGGAAGCGGGAAAAAAACAGAAAAAAGAGAAAGAAAGTAAAAAAAAAGGAGTAGGAAGAGTAGGTAGAAGTAAAGAAGACAAAGAATTGTAGAAAAAAAGGAAAGACAGACAAAAAGCGAACAAATACGACGATAATGGAGAAGAAAAGCAGACAAAGAAGAATAGAGCAGAGGAAGGAAATTGGAGAAAAGAAGAAAAAAGGAGTTAGAAGAATGGGAAGGAGGAGGAGAGGGAGAGGAGATGGAAGAAGGAAAAACACGAGAATACGGAAAGCAGACGAGAAGAAGAGAAAACAAAGACGCAGCAACTGAGAGAGGGGGTGGGGGGTGGGGATTGGGTGGTGGGAGGGAAATTGGCAAGGGCAGAGAGTGAGAAGCGAAGGAGGAGGGAAGAGGGAAGAAAACGGGGAAATAGGAAGCAGGCGAAGAAAAGATAAGGAAGAGGGATGGACAGAGAAGGGAGACGGGGAAGGAGAGGGAGAGAGGAGAGGCGAAAGGAGGGGGAGGGGGAGGGGGAGAAGGGAGGGGAAGGAGCGTAAGGAAGGGAGGGGGGCGAGGAGAGAGATCGGGGTAGTGAGAGAGGGAGGAGGCGAAGGGAGGGGGAGGGGGGCGGGCAGGGGGTCAGGGGCAAGGGAGGGCAGTCGAGGCCATGTCAGAGGGAGGGGTTGGGGGGCAGAGGAAGGGAGTGGAAGGGGGGAGGAGGGGAGAGGCCTGGGAGAGGAGAGAGAAGGGAAGGTTAAAAGAGGGGGAGGGAAGGGGTAAGGGTGGGTGGGTGGGCCTGGGAGAGAGGGGAGGCCAGGAGAGGGTAGGGAGAGGCCTGGGAAAGAGGGAAGGGGAAGGGAGGGGACAGGCGAGGGGGAGAGGAAGGGCACGCGGAGGGCAATGCAGGCAGGAGAAGGGCAGGGATCGCGGGGGGGAGGGGAGAGGGCAGCGGGGGGGGGGGGTCCTTCGCCCCGGCCCTTCCATTAGCCGGAGCGCCCGGGGCCAGCGGGGCCTCCTCTATGGCCCCGTCCTTGCTTGTTCGCCTGCTTTATCATGCTGTTGCTTTTCCTTCCTTCTCTCGCTCCTTCGTTGTCTTTTCCTTCTCTCGTTCCTTCGTTGTCTTTTCCTTCTCTCTCTCCTTCGTTGTCTTTTCCTTCTCTCGCTCCTTCGTTGTCTTTTCCTTCTCTCGCCCCTTCGTTGTCTTTTCCTTCTCTCTCTCCTTCGTTGTCTTTTCCTTCTCTCTCTCTCCTTCGTTGTTTTTTCTCTCTCTCCTTCTCTTTCTCTCCTTCGTTGTCTTTTCCTTCTCTCGCTCCTTCGTTGTCTTTTCCTTCTCTCTCTCCTTCGTTGTCTTTTCCTTCTCTCTCTCCTTCGTTGTCTTTTCCTTCTCTCTCTCCTTCGTTGTCTTTTCCTTCTCTCTCTCCTTCGTTGTCTTTTCCTTCTCTCTCTCCTTCGTTGTCTTTTCCTTCTCTCTCTCCTTCGTTGTCTTTTCCTTCTCTCTCTCCTTCGTTGTCTTTTCCTTCTCTCTCTCTCCTTCGTTGTCTTTTCCTTCTCTCGCTCCTTCGTTGTCTTTTCCTTCTCTCTCTCCTTCGTTGTCTTTTCCTTCTCTCTCTCCTTCGTTGTCTTTTCCTTCTCTCTCTCTTTATTTATTTATTTGGTCTTTTAATGCCTGCTCTTTGTTTCTTTCTATTTTTCTTTCTTTTATTTTCTTTTATCATTCTTATTCATCACCATCATCTCATTCATTTTCATTCTTCTTTTTCTGTCCTTGAATGACATTTTTTCTCTGAGGTCTTTTAATACGTATTCTTTCTCCTTTTCTTTCATATTTTCATTTTCATAACTATTTCGTCCTCTCTCCTTCTCCCTTGCTTTACTCATTCTTTCTCTCTCTAATCCCAATCCTTATATTCCTTCCTCATTTCTCCTTCTTCTTCTCCCTCCCCTTTTGCTCTTCTTTTTCCTCCTTTTCCTCCTCTAACTTTTCTTTCTCCTCCTCTTACTTTCCTTCCTGTCCCTCTCTCTTCTCCTCCTTCTTACACCTATCCTTCCTCCTACCTTCCCAATCCCTCTCCCTTCTCACTCTCTCTTTTCTTCCGCCTCTTCTTCTTCCTCCTTCCTCTCCTT
>NC_091568.1:41836024-41848524 GCF_042767895.1 Penaeus vannamei | reverse complement strand
AGAGAGGGAGGCAGAAGGGTGAAGGGAGGGAGAGAGAGGGAAAAGGAGGGACTGATTGGGACGGAGCTCCCGTTCTAGTTAAGCTAATTGGAGAGATGAGGGATGAAGGGAAGGAGGAGAAGTTTGTGTTGCAGGATTTGTGAAGGGAGGGAGAGAGGGAAGGAGGGACGGTGGGAAGGGAGGGAAGCGAGGAGAGAGGGAGGGAGGAAGGGGAAGGAGGAAAAGAAGAGAGGAGGCAGGGTGAAGGGAGGAGGGAGAGGGGGAAGGAGGGACGGTCAGGAGGGAGGGGGAAGCAAGGAGAGAGGGAGGGATGACAATGGAAGGAAGGAAAGAGAAGAGAGGAGGGCGCAAGGGAGGAAGAGGGAGGAGAGAGTGAAGAAGGAGGGACGGTGGGAGGGAGGGAAGAAGAGAGGAGGCAGGGTAGTGAAGGGAGGGAGGGAGAGGGAAGGAGTAGGGACAGGTGGGACGGAGGGAAGCAAGGAGAGAGGAGGGATGAAGGGAAGGAGGAAAGAAGGGAAGCAGGGTGAAGGGAGGGAGGAGAGGGAGGCAGGGACGGTGGGAGGGAGGGAGGCTCAGAGAGAGGAGGGATGATAGGAAGGAAGGAAAGAAGAGAGAGGAGGCAGGGAGAAGGGAGGAGGAGAGTGAAGGGGGAGTCAGGGTGGGAGGAAGAAGAGAGAGGAAGAGGAGAGGGAGGCAGGGTGAAGGAGGGACGCAGAGGAAGGAGGGAAGCAGTGGGACAGAGGAAAGCAGGAAGGAAGAGGATAAGAAGAGAGGAGGAAGAAGGAGAGCTGCAGGGTGAAGGGACGGTGAGGAGAGGAGGGAAGGCAGAGAGAGGGACGGATGATAGGAAGGAGGGAAGCAGAGGAGGCAGGGAGAAGAAGGAGGGAGAGAAAGAAGGAAAGACTTTGGTGGGTGAGGTAAGAGGGAGGATGATAGGAAGGAGGAGGAAAGAGAAGAGAGGGAGGCAGGGGGTAGGGAGGGAGAGAGGGAAGGAGGGACGGTGGGAGGGAGGAAAGAAGAGAGGGAGGCAGGGTGAAGGGAGGGAGAGGGGGAAGGAGGGACGGTGAGAGGGAGGGAAGCAAGGAGAGAGGCAGGGAGAAGGGAGAGGAGGAAAGAGAGAGGGAGGCAGGGTGAAGGGAGGGAGAGGGGAAGGAGGGACGGTGAGAGGGAGGGAAGCAAGGAGAGAGGCAGGGAGAAGGGAGAGAGGGAAGAAGGGAGAAGGGGAGTATGGGAGGGAGGGAATTGGGAAAAGAGGGAAGAAGGGAGAGCATGGGAGGAAGGAAAGTGGGAAAAGAGGGAAAGAGGGAAGAAAGGAGGGAAAGAGGGAAGAAGGGAGAGCATGGGAGGAAGGAAAGGGGGAAAAGAAGGAAAGAGGAAGAAAGGAGGGAAAGAGGGAAGGAGGGAGAGCATGGGAGGAAGGAAAGCGGGAAAAGAGGGAAAGAGGAAGAAAGGAGGGAAAGAGGGAAAGATTCAGACGATGTAAGTGTCTCTACGTGCGTGCGTGTCGTGTGTACGTATGAGCACGAATGTGTGCACGCCTGCCCGTGGACCGGCGAGTGCACGTGCGAGCGACGAGCCCGCCCGGCCCGCGTGCTTTACGAACACTAAATCAACAAGCGAAATAAACCCCCGCAATGGCCGCCACAAACGCTAAAACCGCCTTCGAAATAATATCTCTTGTTTTTTGCTTTTCATGCAATCTCTTTCGGAGCAAATAATCGCGTTAGCGTAACATGATATAAGAATATGCAATTAAAACATGTATTCATAAGCAATTTCGGAACAATAAATGCAGCTTCAAAAATGAAATTATGTTACAATTCGGAAAGTATATTAAAATATGCTAAAATAAGCATTGAAAATATGTAAATGATAATAGGCTGTCTGAATGAATGTGAGCGTATGCGTGCGTGAGCGTATGTGTGCGTATGTAGGTGTGTGACTGTATGTGAGAGCGTGTGAGTCTTTGCGTGTGTTTGTACATGGACGCGTATGTGCAGAGACGAATATTCGTGCAATGTTTTGCGTGTATGTAAACTCACGTGGATGGGGTGTTTGCGTGTGTCTGCGCACCTGCGACATCAAAGCCTTTTAATTGATTCAGCCCCGATTCGCGATCAATCGAGCCGTTTCCTGCAATAACGCCAACAAAGCCTGATTGCCTCGGATTCGATTCTGGGCCAAAAACTGCTTCTGAATACGAATTAAATCGCCAAATCCCGCCGAGAGAGAAGCGTCGCTGGGGCGAGTCTCTTCTCCTGCCTCGCGTTTCTTGGCATCGCTGTTGGACTTTTTCGCATTTTCGCGTAACAATTTCCGTCTGCTTCGTGTTTCGTAATGGTTGTTAGTGTTATTATTATATCTTTATCGTCATTACTATCGTCGTTGTTGTTGATGATGATGTTATTTATTATCAATATTTTCAATGTCATTATCAGTTTTATGGTCGTAATCATTATCATTATAATCATTATTCTCATTATCATCATTAGCAGTAGTACTGGTGTTTGTATCAGTATTACTATTTGTATTATAATGAAAATGATCATTATTATTGTCATCGCCATTATAGTCCTTCTCTAATTAATATGATCACTGTTGCATTTATCATTAATGTTATTATCATTATCATCGTGTTATGATTATCATCGTCTTTATCATTTAGTTGCATCACCCCCACCCCCCCAATTCAAGCCACACCCCCTTTACTCCCTCCCCTTCAGGCCACACCCCCTCCCCCCTTCCCCCCGCCCCACCCTCCTTCTCCCCATCCTATTCACTAATTCTACATTCCAAAGACAACTTTAAAAAAAAGACATCAGGCCTATCCCCCCTCCACCCACGCCCCCCCTCCCCCTCAAAAAAAAAAAAGATGTCAATAGAAGGAACTTTCTGAAACTGGCACGTGTGACAGGGGGGCGAGGGGGAGCGAGGGGGAGAGAGGCGGAGCGAGGGGGAGAGAGGGTCGCATGAATGGGAGAAAGGGAGAGGGAGAGAGAACAAGAGGAAGAGGCAGAGGGACGATAGAGAGGAGGCAGGGGGGTGGGGGGAACGGAGGCAAGGGAAGGGGAGGGAAAGTGTGTGTCTATGTATGCACGCGCGCGCGCATGTGTGTATGTCCGTGTGTGCGTGTGTACGCACGCCCGTGTGTATGTATATATATACCTATATGTACATATATATATATATATATATATATATATATATATATATATATATATATATATATATATATATATATATATATACATATATCCACAGATGTGCATGACACCTAACACGAACAACCACAACGTTCAGCAACCTCCTTCCCCTTCTCACAGACCCCCCCCCCCGACAGACTCCTCCCCCAACAGCATGCCCGGGCCCCTCCCACCAGTACCCCCCCCCCCCCCCAGCCGCGACTTTCTAAGACATCGAAAGCAATACAGCAATAACCTACCCCCACCCCCGCCCCCTTGCTATGCCCCAATCACCCGCGGGGAAAGCAATAAAGCCAACACACGCCCTCCTTAGCCTCTCCCCCCCTCCCCCCCCCCCGAAGATTGGCCAGGTATTGCGTAATTAATGGACGGGTCTCCTCACCTCACCTGCCTGCCCTCACCTGCGTGCCCTCTCACCTGCGTGCCCTCTCACCTGCGTGCCCTCACCTGCGTGCCCTCACCTGTGCCCTCACCTGCGTGCCCTCACCTGCGTGCCCTCACCTGCGTGCCCTCTCACCTGCGTGCCCTCACCTGCGTGTCCTCTCACCTGCGTGCCCTCACCTGCGTGCCCTCACCTGCGTGCCCTCACCTGCGTGCCCTCACCTGCGTGCCCTCTCACCTGCGTGCCCTCACCTGCGTGTCCTCTCACCTGCGTGCCCTCACCTGCGTGCCCTCACCTGTGCCCTCACCTGCGTGCCCTCACCTGCGTGCCCTCACCTGCGTGCCCTCACCTGCGTGCTTCCTCACCTCCGCGTGCCCTCACCTGTGTGCCCTCACCCTGCGTGTCCTCCTCACCTGCGTGCCCTCTCACCTGCACGTGCCCTCACCTGCGTGTCCTCACCTGCGTGCACCCTCACCTGCGTGTCCTCCTCACCTGCGTGCCCTCATGCGTGCCCTCACCTGCGTGCCCTCACCTGCGTGCCCTCACCTGCGTGCCCTCACCTGCGTGCCCTCTCACCTGCGTGCCCTCACCTGCGTGTCCTCTCACCTGCGTGCCCTCACCTGCGTGCCCTCACCTGTGCCCTCACCTGCGTGCCCTCACCTGCGTGCCCTCACCTGCGTGCCCTCTCACCTGCGTGCCCTCACCTGCGTGTCCTCTCACCTGCGTGCCCTCACCTGCGTGTCCTCTCACCTGTGTAGCCTCCTCATTTATCCGTAAGTGCCCTCTGATTTGTGTCTGTGCTGCCAGTTATATCACCTGCGTGCCCTCACCTGTGCCCTCACCTGCGTGCCCTCACCTGCGTGCCCTCACCTGCGTGCCCTCTCACCTGCGTGCCCTCACCTGCGTGCCCTCACCTGCGTGCCCTCACCTGCGTGCCCTCTCACCTGCGTGCCCTCACCTGCGTGCCCTCACCTGCGTGCCCTCACCTGCGTGCCCTCACCTGTGCCCTCACCTGCGTGCCCTCACCTGCGTGCCCTCACCTGCGTGCCCTCTCACCTGCGTGCCCTCACCTGCGTGCCCTCACCTGTGCCCTCACCTGCGTGCCCTCACCTGCGTGCCCTCACCTGCGTGCCCTCACCTGCGTGCCCTCTCACCTGCGTTCCCTCACCTGCGTGCCCTCTCACTGTGTGCCTTATCTGTCTATTTATCCGTAAGTCCGTCTGATTTGTGTCTGTCTGCCCGGTTATATATCTGTCTGTCTGTCTGGTTATCTATCTGCATATCTAGCTATTTGTCTGTGTGTTTGTGGGATTTGTCTGCCTGTCTGTCTGTTTGCCAGACTGTCTACTTGTCTACTTATCCATCTATCTACCTATCCACTTGCTCATTTACCCGTCTATCTACGTACACACCATCTATTCTCATCAGACTGACTGTCGATCCATTTTTCTTTCTATTTGCCAATCCCTTATTCTACCTAACTACCTATCCCTCAATCTGCTTATCTCCCCCCTTTCTCTTTCTCTTCTAAATCTGCCTTTCTCCTTCCTTTTCCTCTCTTCTCTTCCCTTCTTTATCTCTTTTTCTCTCTCTCTCTCTCTCTCTCTCCCATTCTTTCGCTCTTTTCCTTATTTCCTTGTTTTCTTTTCTTTTCACATCCCCCCTCCCCTCCTCCTTCCCTCTTTCCCCCGCTCTCCACTCTCTCTCTGACTCTTTCCTTCCCCCTTCTTCTCTCCCCCTCCTCCTTCCCTCCTTCCTTTCCCTGCTTCTTTCCTTCCCTCTTCCTTCTCTCTCCTTCTTTACCCCTCTCCGTCCCCCTCTTCCTTCCCCTTCTTCTTCCCTCCTCTCCTTCCCTCCATATCCCTTCCCAAGTCTCATCCTGCCCCCTCTTCTCCTTCCCTCCTTCTTTACTTTCCCCTCTCCGTCCCCCCTCTTCTCCTTCCCCCTTCTTCTTCCCCCTCCTCTCCCCCCCCTCCTTCAACCCTCCTCCTTTTACCTCACTTCCTTCCCTGCTTCCTATTCCCATTTTTCTCCCTCTTCCTCCTTCCCCCTCCTCCTTCCCCCTCCTCCTTCCCCATATTTCACAAGTGTCATCCTGCCTCTCCTTCCCTCCGCCGCGCTTTATGCTGACATGGCCTCCCTTGAATATATTAATACGTAAGCAGGAGGAACAATAGCATGCAAGATTTTTTTTCCGCACTGTCCTACAGGTTCGAGACGTGACTGACGCAAACTTTTCCTTGTTGGTTGCTCTCTGGGGGCGGTGTGGAAGGGGGGGGGAGGCATGGGTGGAGGTGGGAGGGATGAGCGTGGGTGTGGAGGCGTGGGGGTGGGCGGGGGCGGTGTGGAGGGGGGGGGATGAGCGTGGGTGTGGAGGCATGGGGGTGGGCGGGGGCGGTGGAGTGGAGGGGGGAGGCATGGGTGGAGGTGGGAGGGATGAGCGTGAGTGTGGAGGCATGGGGGTGGGCGGGGGCGGAGGTGTGTGTGGGTGGGTAAGTGTGGGGGTGGGAATGGGTGAGGATGGGAGAGGGTCGTGTGGCTGATAAGTGTTACTTGCTCGTGTTATTTCCGTAGAGAAAAACGGAGATGATAGTGGTAGGGGCAAAGGGAGGAGCGAAGGGCACCTGGTTTGTTATCTGTTACTGTCGTTATTTTCGTAACTAAAAGTGTCAACAACAGTTACACTAATAACAATTATGAAACTATCCATGATCCTTTTTTCTCTCTTTTTTTTTACCCTGGGTTTTCTTTCCCCTCCTTTTTTTTTTTTTCCCCCTTTTAGTCTTCTTTTTCTTCTTCTTTTTCCTCAAATTTAAAAAAACCCCCCCTTTTTATCTTTCTTCTTTTTTCCCCTTTTTTCCCTTCCCATATTCACAATTATCCTGCTTCCTCCCCCAAAACTTTATCTCCATCCTTTGAATAAAATTAAAACTTAACAAAAACAAACCAGGGAAGATTTTTAAATAATTTGAAAGGTAAAAGGGATGAAAAAAATTTTGTTTTTCTTTTTAAATTTTATAATAATTTTTAATTTTCCACCCCAGGGGGATAGGGGGGTTGGAGGATGGGGTGGGGTAAGAGTGGAGGATTGGATAAAAGGGATAGCGTGATTAGAGGGGGTTGGCCCCGGGCGGATTGTGGGGGAAATGGGAAATTAAAAAAAACCCCCCTGTTGATTTTTGGGGAAAGGGGGGGAGAGAAAAGGGAAAAGAAGGGAGGGGAAAGGGGGAGGGGGGGAAAAGGGAGGAGGAAAAAAGGAAAAAGAAAGAAAAAGGGAAGGGAAAAAAGAAAGGGAAAGGAGAAAAAACAAGGAGAAAAGGAAAAAAAAAAACAAAGGAAAAAAAAAATTAAAAAAAAAAACCCCTTCAAAAATCCAAAAAAAACAAACCCTAAAAATTTTAACCCAATAAAACCCAAATTCCTAAAAGTTTAAAAAGATAAGGGAATTAAAAGTTTAAAACCCAGGAAATAAAAAACAAAGAGGAAAGAGAAGAAAGGGGAAAAAAAGAAGGGAAAAGGGAAAAAATTTTGGAATAGCAAGAAGAAAGAAAGAAGAAAAAGAAGAGAGATAAATAAAAAAGAAGAAGGGAAATTTAAAAAGGAGGAAAGGAGAAAAAGGAAGTTAGAAAAAGAAAAAGGGGAGAAGAAGAAGGAAAAGAAGAAGAGTGAAAGAGAAGGGGGAAAGGGGGAGGGGGTAGAGAGGAAAAAGGGGGAAAGAAAAATATAAAATTAAATATTATTATTAATTATTAAAATAATTTTTAAAAAATATATAGTTAGGGTAAAAAAGGATAGATGATGAAAAAAGGGTTTTAATAGATGTAGTAAGTGAAAGAAGGGAAAGGGGGGAAAAGGAAAGAAAGGGAAAAAATTAGTTGAAAAAAAAGAAAAAAAGGGAATATTAAAAGGTTTTAAAAGAAGGAAAAAGAGAAAGAAAAGAGGAAGGGGGAAAGAGAAAAGAAAAGGAAAAGGAGAGGAGGGGGAGAGAGGAAGGAGGAGGAGGAAGGGAGGAGGAGGAGGAAAAGGGAGGAGAGGGAAAGAGAAAGAAGAAGAGGAAAGAGAAGACAAGGAGAAGGAGAGGAAGAGAGAAGAGGAAGGAGAAGAAAGAGAGAGGGAAAGGAGAAAAAAGAAGAAGGGAAAAGAGAGAGAAAAAAAGAAGAAGAGAAGAAGAAGAAGAGGAGGAAAAAGAAAAAGGAGAGAAAAGAGAAAAGAAGAAAGAGAGAGAAGAGAAAGAGAAGAGAAAAAAGAAGAGAAAGAAGAAGAAAAGAAGAAGAAGAAGAAGAAGGAGGAAAAGAGGGGAGAAGGAAAGGGAGGGGGAGGGAGAAAAGGAAAAGAGGGGAGAAAGAAAGAGGGAGAGAAGAGGAGAGGAAAGGAGGAAAACGGGGAAAAAAAAATTTTTTTAATGGGTTAATAGAAAAAAGGGAAATTCCTATCCTTAAGGAAAAAAGGGAAAAAAAAAATTTTGGTTTTTTTAAAAACTTTTTTTCAAATTTGGGGAATTTCAACGCATTAAAACTTTTGTTTTGTTTGAGGAGAGAAAAAAGGGATAAAAGGGAGAGAGGGAAAGCCGAAAGAAAAAAAGAAGGGGGGAGGAGAAAAGAAGGAAAAGAGAAGAAAAAGGAAGAGGAAAAAAAAAAATAAAAAAAAAATAATTTTTTAATATGGTTAATACGAAAAGGGGTTTTTAAAAGAAGAAAAAAAAGGAAAAAAAAAACAAAAAAAAAAAACCCCCAAACCAAAAACCCAAAAAAAAAATTAATTTATAAAATAATAAAAATATACATTCACAATAATAGAAAATTAAAAATCTTCCTTACCCCTCCTTTATCAGCAATAAATATAAAAAATAATAAAAAAAAATATATTAAATATTATATATATATATATATATATAATATATATATATATATATATATATATATATATATATATATATATATATATATATAATATGTGTGTGGGGGGGGGGGGGGGGGGGGGGGGAGAAGAAGAAAGAAGAAGAAGAAAAAAAAAAAAAAAAAAAAAAAAAAAAAGAGATTTGTGTTTTAAAATATTATTATTTTTTTATTATGTTTTATTTGGTTGTTTTTTTTGGTTTTTGGGGAAAAGGAGGGGAAAATTGGGGGGGGTTTATCAATTTTCTTTGCTTTCCATTAATTTATTCTCAATCCCTTATTAATGGTTTATTTCGGAAATTAATTGGGGAACTTTTTGTCAATTTGTAAGGGTTTTTTTATTATATATATATATATATATATATATATATATATATATATATATATATATATATATACATATATATACATACATGTATATACATATATATGCACATATATACACACAAGAGTATATATGTATGGCTGTATCTCACTGTTGCTTTGCTCAATAGATTCTTCTCTGACTCATTCGGCGACTAAGAACAGCGGCAGTGTTCTCTACATGGAAATTGTTCTTCTGATGTTTTTGTCCTTTGATGTTGCCGTTTTTAAAGTTTCGGAACTCGGTCCCTCTCCCTTTTGCGGCTTTCCCCCGGGCTCTTTTCTCTTTCCCTCTTCCTCCTCTCCTCCCTCTCGAGTCTTTCGTCCTTTTCTTCTTTCATTTTCCCCCTCTCTCTCTCTCTTTTCCACTTCCTCTCTCTCTCTCCTCTTTCGCAGTCTCTCTCTCTCTCTCTCTTTCCCTCTTCCTCCTCTCTCTCTCCCCTCCTCCTTCCTCCTCTCTCTCTCCCTCTTTTCCTCTTCCCCGCCTCTCTCTTTTCCCTCTTCCCCCTTTCTCCCCCTTTTTCCGCCTCTCTTTCTCCCTCTTTTCCGCAGCTCCCCGGTCCTCCCCTTTTCCGCCGGGCTTTCCGGGCCCCCTTAAGAGTTTCCTCCGGGCTTTCCCTCCGGAAGTTTTTCCCGCTTCTCGCTCCCTCTTTTCCGCGAGTCTTCCTCCGGTCTCTCTCTCCCTCTTTTCCGCGAGTCTTCCTCCGGTCTCTCTCTCCCTCTTTTCCGCGAGTCTTCCTCCGGTCTCTCTCTCCCTCTTTTCCGCGAGTCTTCCTCCGGTCTCTCTCTCCGCCCTTTCTCTCTGCCTTCTAGGTTCTTTATCGAAGGTGTGTGTATCTATTTATTCACACACACACACACATACGTACGCCCACACACGCATATCCCCCTCCACATACACACACCTGTACGCCAACACACACACACACACACACCTATACGCCAACAGACACACACACACACCTATACGCCCACAGACACACACACACACACGTACGCCCACAGACACACACCCCTATACGCCCACAAAACACACACACACATATCTATACGCCCACAAACCCCACACACACACACACAAAATACCTATACGCCCACAAACACACACACACACACACACCTATACGCCCCCACACACACACACACACCTATACGCCCACACACACACACACCTATACGCCCACAGACACACACACACCTATACGCCCACAGACACACACACACACACACCTATACGCCCACAGACACACACACACCTATACGCCCACAGACACACACACATATGCATAAGTGCGCGCATGTGATAATCCATTTTCATACAAACGTGTCTGTACGTGTATAGGAAACCCAACGAACGAGGCCGTGGCCCGAGTGTTCCCGCACAGCCTCTCCTTCTCTCTTCCTCGCCATGAAAGGCTCTGGCCGAAGGTCGTCGTGCACGCAGGTCAGCTTGGGTCAGTCGAGGTCACCAGTGGGTCCGATTTCGGGAATTCAGATTACAATGGCTGTTACAGACTGGAGCTTAGTGCCTTATCCCTGTTGTCATGGGAACCGACCGCATTACAGGGCGTTTAATGCACTGATTTCCTTTTATATGCACGCGCTTGTGTTGTGTGTGTGTGTGTGGGGGGGTTTTTTTTTTTTTTTTTTTAAGTGTCCGTACAAAAGGTGAGGTGTAGTGATAAAAAAAATTTTTTTTAAAAAAAGTTTTTAACAATACATACAAAAAAAAACAAAAAAAAAACCCGGATTGGGGGGTTCCTTTTTTAACAAAAAAAGCCCCAAAAATTGGGTCGCCAGAGCTGGGACACCCTGCCGGGATATAAAATGGAAAACCGGAACCAAAAGAATGCTTGCAAAACCCCTTTCCCAAAAGCAAGGACGTTTTAAAAAAGGGAAAACTGTTTAAAGCAATGTAAAGAAATTCATTTTCTGTTTAAAAGCCCCCCTTATGTTGTGGATATTCTCGTGCACATACTGAATTTGCATGTTTTATTTTTTCTAAAAAAAACCAGAAATCAAACCCCCCCCCACACACACACACAAACACACACACACACACACACATACTTTAACACACACACACACACAAAAAAAAAACACACTTAAACACACACACAAAAAACACTTTTAACACACACACATATACACACACTTTAACACACACACACACAAAAAACAACTTTAAACACACACACACACACGAATTTTAATTTTGACTATGATAGACATTTAGTTCTAAAAAGGTTTTTCCGGGGCATCTGTTTACCCCTTTTGGGAAAGACGAAACCGGGGACAAGTTCTAAACATGTTCATACAGACCTTGAAATAGAAACAGACCAAAGCCTCGTCTCCCCCGACCCGTTTATAAAAGGCCAACCTAACATAAATTTATCTGCAGCTTGGGACCCCGCAGCCCCTTCCAGCCCTTTTTGGGGGGGAACTAAAGGGGGAAGGAAGTAAAGGGTAGTGACACGTGATGGTCCGTGTTCGCCTTCAGATGCTTAGTGCTTTCCCAGTAAAAATAAAAAATACGTATACAAATGAAAGAATACCCAAATAAATACCGAAACGGATAGACAAATCAATAAACAATTGAATAAATAAATAGACGAATACAAATCAAAACAAGACAAAACAGAGTCAGAAGGAAAATGTAAAAAACATCCCAAGCCACGAAACACGAAAACGAAGGCGCTAAAACATCAACCCCCAAAAAAGCGCTAGATATCAGCCAAAAAAGCGCTAGATATCAGCCCAAAAGCGCCAAGTTGGCAACTCAGCTGTTCACATTGGCTGCGTATCTTTAACATCTCTGTTCAGTTCATGATCTTTGCAAGGTGGATCTATCAAGGAAATTCTCAAAGGCCTTGAGGGCTTCGACGGTCGATCGCTGGAAGACGAGCGGCCGCTTAGGCTTCTGGCTCTGGCGGAGGCTCGGGGGAGTCTGTCAAGGTTATTACTGGCATTATTGTTGTCATTGTTATCATGATTATTATCTTCCTTATTAATGTTGTTATCATTATTATTATTGTTGTTGTCATTATTATCATGATTATTATTATTATTATTATTATTATAATTATTTTTATTGTTGTTGTTGTCATTATTATCATGATTATTATTATTATTATTATTGTCATTATTATCATGATTACTATTATCATTGTTATTATTATTATTATTATTATTATTATTACTTTATTATTATTATATTATTATTATTATTATTATTATTATTATTATTATTATTATTATTATTATTATTATTATTATTATTATATTATTATTATAATTTTTTTTATTGTTATCATTATTGTTATATTTTTTATTATTATTATCATTGATTATTTTTATCATTATTATTATTATTATTGTCATCACTATTGTTATTATTATTGTTATTATTACTAGTATTATTGTTATCATTATTATTATTATTATTATCATTGTTATTATTTATTATTATTATTATTATTATTTATATTATTATGTTATCATTAATTATATTATTTTATATTATTATTAATTATATTATTGTATATTTTTTTATTATTTTTTTTTTGTGTTTTTTTATACATTATTAGCATTGCCATTATCATAATCATCATCATTATCATCGTTATTGTTATTTTTGTTGTTATTGCTGTTATCATT
>NC_091568.1:41821024-41823524 GCF_042767895.1 Penaeus vannamei | reverse complement strand
AGGGTGGGATGGAGTGAGGAAGGAGAAGAGGGAGGAGGTGGGAGGGTGGAGAGAGAAAAGGGGGAGGGAAGGAGGAAGGAATGAAAAGAGGGGAGGGGGAGGAGGAAAGTAAAGAAGTAGGGAGGAGGGAGAAATGTAGAGAGGTAAAGGGGAACGGTGAGGGAGGGAGGAAGGAGGGAAAAGGGATAGAGAGAAGAAAGGGGAAATAGATATTGAGGGAGAGGAGAGGGAAGGCAGAAAGGTGGGGAACAGAGACAAAGATGGAGAAACGAAGAGCGAAGGAGGCGGGGGAGAAAGGAAGGAGGGAAGGAAGGAGAAACCAAGATGGGAAAATGAGGAGGGAAGGGATATGGAAGAAGGAAAGAAGGAGGGATAGCCGGAGAAAGGAGGAGAGGAAGAGGGTAAGATAAGGGAAGGAAGGAAATGATGATTATTGCTTTAAAGAACAGAAAATGACGGATAGAATCTGTCTCTATGATATAAAGTGAAAATTTCAGCAATAATAATTAAAAAAAAGAAAAAAAGAAATTAAGTTGAGAAAGAAAACAAACAAAAGAAGAAGACAATGGAGTAGGAAAAAAGAGAAAGAGAGGAAGGAAGGGAAAGTGATAAATCGGGGTGATATAAAGAACGGGAAGAAGAGAAGAGGAGGAGAAAGCGGCAATAAAATCAATAAAGATAACGCTGAATGCGTACAACGAACAGAGATCAAAGAGACGACAGAAAAAAGAGGACCTGGAGAAATATGATAAAGAAGAAGAGGAAATAGAAAGAAACAGAGAAATGGCAGTGGAAAATGGAGAAGGTGGACTCGAGATTAAGAGAGAGAGAGAGAGAGAGAGAGCGATAGAAATAGAGAGAGAGGGGGAAATGAATAATAAAAAAAGAGAGAGAGAGAAGATATCCACCAGAAAAGAAAAGAAAAGAAAAGGAGGTCATGGAGAGAAAGAGAGAGAGAGAGAAAAGACTCTCCCCCCGCGCACACCAAGAAAAGAGAGAGAAAGAAAAGAGAAAAGAAAGACAAGAGAGGGAGAAAAAAGAGGAAAAGAAAGACAAGAGAGAGAGAAAGAAGAAAATAGACTACATAAAAAAAAGAAACACAAAAAAAAGAGAGAGAAAAAAGAGAAAAGAGAAAGAGAGACACGCAAAAATAATAAAATAAAAGGAAAACCAGCGAACTCGAAAATTTTGCAGAGACGGCCTTGCCAAGAGTAACGCAGAGAAAACACGACGAAGAGTTTGGGCGAAATGAAAGAACCGCGCGAGGAGAGAGAAGGGGAAGAGGAGAGAAAATGGAGAGAGGAGAAGAGAAGGAAAAGGGTGAGAAAGAGAGAGAAGGGGAAGAGGAGAGAAAATGGAGAGAGGAGAAGAGAAGGAAAAGGGTGAGAAAGAGAGAGAAAGGGAAGAGGAGAAAAATGAGTAGGAGAGAAGAGAAGGAAAAAAGGTGAGAGAGAAGAGGGTTGGAAGAGGAGAGAAATGGAGAGAGGAAGAAGAGAAGTGGAAAAAGGGTGAGAAAGAGAAGAGAAGGGGAAGGAGAGAGGAAATGGAGAGAGGAGAAGAGAAGGAAAAGGGGGAGAAAGAGAACGAATGGAAAGAGGAGAGAGAATGGAAAGAGGAGAAGAGAAGGAAAAGGGGGAGAAAGAAAAAGAATGGAAAGAGGAGAGAAAATGGAAAAGGGGGAGAAAGAGAAAATAAAGAAAGGTGAGAGTTAAAGATAACGAAGATAGGAGAAGAAGAAAGTTAAGAGCAAGATGCAAGAATGGAGAGAGGAAAAGGAGAGGAAGAGAGAGAGAGATAGACGAGAGGAGACAGAGAGAGGAATGAAGACGGGCGGAGAAATGGGAGGAAAGGAAGAGGAAGAAAGATAAAGGGAAGGTGAGGAGAGAAAAGAAAGAAAGGAAACAGGGATAAGAAGAAAAGAGAGAAAGAAAAAGAGGAAAGGTAGGAGAGGCGAGGAGAGAGAAAGAAACATGGAGATAAAGGGGAAGAAAAAGAGGAAAGTACGGAGAGGGATGGAGAGAGACGAAGAGTAGGCGAAGGGAAGGGAGAGATAAAGGAAGTGAGATGTGAGGATAAATAGAGAAAGATAAAGGAGGGAAGAGCGAAGGAAAGAGAGCGAAAACAAAGAAAAAATGTGGAAAAGTATAAAAGGCAAGTGAAGCAGAGAGAGAGAGAGAGAAAGAAAAGACCAAAGGAAACAGAAAACAGACGAAAGGAAGAAAAATAACCAGAGACGAAAGAGAGCAGATAACCAAAAAGAAAAAGAAAAAAAAGAGAAGAAAAGGCTCATGAACCGAAGGAACACCGACGCAAGGAGATATCCAAGGACAGAAAAGCAAAAAGGAGAACAGACGAGAAATGGCTTAATGACGTCAGAACAGAAATGGATGACGTCATAAGAATCGCTCGGAAGACGAATGCCTTTATAACGATCGCGAACCGAGCGACGCCCGGGCCCGGAGCAGCCACAAAAGAGAGAGAGAAAAAAGAAAAAGAAAAA
>NC_091568.1:41817024-41820524 GCF_042767895.1 Penaeus vannamei | reverse complement strand
GGGGGGGGGGGATTAGCTGGTGTTGGGGAGAGATTGGTGTTGGAGGATGAGACTGGTGTTGGAGGAAGAGATTGGTGTTGGAGAATCATTCTGGTGTTAGGGATTGAGACTGGTGTTGGAGGAAGAGATTGGTGTTGGAGGATGAGATTGGTGTTGGAGGAAGAGATTGGTGTTGGAGGATGAGATTGGTGTTGGAGCATCATTCTGGTGTTGGGGACTGGGACTGGTGTTAGAGGATGAGACCGGTGTTGGAGAATCATTCTGGTGTTGGAGAAAGGATACTAGTGTTGGAGAATGATATTGGTGTTGGGAAATTGTGCTGTTGTTGGAGAATCCTTCTAATGTTTGAGAAAGATGTTGGTGATGGAGAATTGGTGTTAAAGAATCATTCTGGTGTTGAAGACTCATGATTGTAAATATTACAAACCCCTAAAGATATTTTAGCATTCTCGCGATCTATCAGCTGTCATGAATTTATCACATATTAATTCACTTTGATATGATATTCCGATTTCAATCCCATCCATCACCCGGTCTCCATCCTCTCTTGTCTTCCATCCCATTACAAGGACTACTGCCGCCTGGGCTTCACATTTTCACGAAGACGAGACACCAGAGCGAGCGAACGAGGCTTCGAGACAAGGCCGGTAATTCGCACTCCCGTGGAAGAGGATTTTCTAAAACTAACCTTGCTACAAGTAACGACTTTGCATAGTGTCGTTAGAGTCGCCTTCAATGGCACGGAAGTAATTTTCAACACCGGGGAGAGAGGAGAGGAAATGGGAAAGGAGGAGAGAAGAAGAAATAAGAAGTGTGCGAATAAGAAGGATGTCGAAGGATCGAAGTGTTATTCGGACTCTCTCTTTCTCTCCCTCTCACACTCTCTCTTTCTATCTGTCTATCTGTCTATTCATCCATCTATCTCTTCATCTGCATTTATCTTTTTACCAGGCTATCTCTTCCGCTCTTTCCCGATCATTCCATCCCTTACTCTCTTTCTGTGTGTGTGTGTGTGGGGGGGGGGGTGGTAGTGTGTGTGGGGGGGTGTGGGTGTGTTTCTGTGTGTGTGTGTATGTGTGTATATATATATATATATATATATATGTATATATGTACATATATGTATACATACAAACACACACACACACACACACACACACACACACACACACACACACACACACATACACACACACACACACACACACACACACACACACACACACACACACACACACACACACACACACACACACATATATATATATATATATATATATATATATATATATATATATATACATATATATATATATATATATATATATATATATATATATATATATATATATATATATATATATGCACATATCCGTCCCATTGACACAGCGCCATCTGTGAGGTATGTCGCAGATCGCAAGATATATCACCCACAGTCTACCTCCCGATATTGCACATTCAGCGAAATCTTTCTGAGTAACAAATGAAAAGATCTAAAACACAAGACGCTTCTGGTCCCAAAGAGCTCAGAGCAGAAAAAGATTTCTGAGATGAAAATATATCTAAAGGTTAGAAAACCTCAAAACGGAAAGGGTAGCCTTAATAGGTCGAGCGAAGCCAAATTGGATTCATGGTACCATTATCAGTATCGTTAATATCATGCTATATTGTCTTAACATTATCAGTATTATCATTATTATTATTACCGTTACTATTATTGTTATTACTATCACCATCATCACCATCATTATCATGATTATTACTATCATTATCATCTTTCTTACCATTATAATCATGATCATACTCTTATTCTTATCATTATCATTATCATTATCCTTATTATCATTATTATTATTACTGTTACTATTATTGTTATTACTATCACCATCATCACCATCATCACCATCATTATAATGATTATTACTATCATTATCATCTTTATTACCATTATAATCATGATCATACTCATTCTTATCATTATCATTATCATCCTTATCGCTCCCACTACACCATTTGTGTTATCACTCTCATTACCTAATCGGCATTTGCGGATTAATTCACAATTTTCTTCTTTCAGTCACAAGGAATCAAAAGTCATACTAAGTCGATTATGATTATGGTTATAATTATTATGATGATGAAGATAAAGATGATAATGATAATGATAATAATGTTGACCATAATGACAATAATGTTGACCATAATGATAACAATGATTATGATAATAGTGATAACAATAATAGTAATGATAACAATGATTATCATAATGATAAGATAAATAATAATAATAATGGCGATAGTAATACAAATCATGATGATAATGTTAATGGTAATGATAATAATGATGATAATAATCATGATACAAATCATAGTGATACCAATAATACTGATAATTAATTCAGTGCATTTGACATATTCTTTAATGCACATGTATATATTGCAGGTATGTCACTGATGATATGCCAATTAGAGAGATAAGTATCACACCAACAAAGAAAGTAAGTCTCTCGGATATTATGAAGAAAGATATGAATGATTAACCAGACCAAGGGACAGAGACAAGATATAGATATTTCCGTCTACTGCTGTCAGTGACAATGATCTTGGGAGTAGAAATGATAATGGTATTAATCATGACACTACTGCCATATCATCTGCTAAAGTCATGGTAATAGAGAAATGATAATAAGAAAGATAATGATCATTATAATCATGCCAATAATGATAACGATGATGATGATGATGATAATGATAATAATAATGATAATGATAATAATAATAATGATAATGATAATAATAATAATAATAATGATAATAATAATAATGATAATAATAATAATAACAACAATGATAATCATAATCATAATAATAATAATAATAATAATAATAATAATAATAATAATAATAATAATAATAATAATGATAATAATAATAACAATAATAATAATAATAATAATAATAAATAATAATAATGATGATAATAATAATAATAATAATAATAACTATTAACATTACCATTACCAGTATTATCATTATCATTATTATCATCATTATTATCATCATTATTATCATTATCATTATTATCATCATTATTATCATTATTATCATTACTGTTGTAATTATTATTATGATGCGAAAGATGATAATAATCATACTAAAAATGTTTTTAACATCAATAACAACTAAAAAAAATATAACAATATTAACAGTAATAGTAATAATAACAGTAAAAATATAGCAGCATTAATATTAATTGTAAAAATAACAGTAAAATGATAATTATATTGCTAGTAATAGTTATAATAACGGTAGTAATGATAGTAATATTGATGCTCATAAAAAATAATAACAGTAGTTATGCTAACGCTAATGATGATGATAGAATATACAAAAAATAACTAATACGATTATTAACCTCAAATAGTAACAAAATCTGCAATTCTAAAATCATCAACAATAACAGATATTCCCTTTTGGATCCAAATTACCAGACAATAGAC
>NC_091568.1:41802024-41807024 GCF_042767895.1 Penaeus vannamei | reverse complement strand
CTCCTCTCCCTCCTCCTCCCCCTCTCCCTCCTCCTATTCCCTCCTCTCCCTCCTCCCCCTCCTCCTATTCCCACAATGACTCCTTTAATTTGCCACTTGTTCGCACGTTCTCATGATTACTCGCACGCACACGCCCTCTCTCACGCGACGCCTTGTGCTTCCTTTCTTTGACGGGAGTTTTCCTGTCGCTGGAGCCTCTTCTTCAGGAAGGAACTCGTCGTCTGTCTCTGGAACTCGCGGGATCTCACGGGGAATTGCAGGGTCTCCTAGCGTACCGAAGGATTTCACGGGAAGGACTGGTATATCGCAGGATTTTGCGCGACATCGCAGGGTATCGCAGAATCTATTAGCATATCATAGAATTTCGCTGAATATCTACTGGTATGTCGTAGTATTTCGCAGTATATCGTAAGATCTCACAGAATACCGTTGGATCTCGCAGGATACCGCAGTGTCTCTCAGCATATCGTAGGATCTAGCGTATAGCGAGAGATTTGCTTACCGCAGGATTTCGCGCTGAGTCCCGTGTCTTATCTCGCGATGCGTTGACTTAGCGCGACGTCTCCGAGATCAGGGCGCCGTGCGGGACCTTACGTGGCGCTGGGAGCCTTCCACGAGTCCCTTGGCCGTTCGCAGAATCGCGTTATTCGCTCGCAGAATCTCTTCGCGAACTGTCTCTTCTCTCGCCAGGTTGCTTTTAATATTCTATTCAGGGGAAGTATATTGCTTAAAACATTTCCCTTCCTTTTGAAATAAGATTTGTAGAAAGGTAAAATAAGTAAAATACGATAGATTAGAGACAGACTGAAATGGAATAATTTGCGAATTTCTGACTCGAAACATTCAACAATGCGTTTGCAATTGCACCGGATTCGACAATGATATGCGGGCATTTGATTCTACTTATCATTGCAAAAGCAAAGCGGAAATTCAGTGAGTGGTTGCCAGTCTCTCATTCCATTCTCTCTGTTTCTCTGTCTCTCTCTCCATCTTTCGCTCTTTCTCTCTCTCTCACCTTCTCTCTAACTCTGTCTCACCTTCTCTCTCCCTCTCAGCTCCTTCTCTCTCTCCATCTTTCGCTCTTTCTCTCTCACCCTTCTCTCTAACTCTGTCTCACCTTCTCTCTCCCTCTCGGCCTGTTCTCTCTCTTTCTCTCTCTCTCTCTCACTCATTCTCTCTCTCTCTCTCTCTCCCTCTCTCTCTCTCTCTCTCTCTCTCTCTCTCTATATATATATATATATATATATATATATATATATATATATATATATATATATATATATATATATATATATATCTCACTCACTCACTCTCTCTCTCTCTTCCTCTCTTACCCTATCTTTCTCTCTATCTATCTATGTCTATCCGTCTCATTTCTTTACACTTCCACCAATTGCCCAATCTCTACAGCTAATCATCCTAACAAGCTAATTAGTCGATCAGTCAGACTCGCTTCTCAATTTCAGTCAATCAGGATGACTTTGTCCATTTCATTTGCTGGAATATTTATTGGCATTTCAATCAGTGATGATGAACAGAACGTGAACAGAAATGTGTTCAGGTCACGTTCAGTTATGTAATTTTTTGGTTATTTTCTATATTATTGTTATTGATGTTATTATCATTATCATTGCCGTTAATGTTACTTTTATGATCGTTATTGTTTTTTATTATGAGCATTTTTATTATTATCATGTTTTATACTTTTTCATTAATTTTACTTTTATTATCTTTATAATTTTATTATAATAATTTTTATTATCATTATCATTTTTCATCATTAATATCCTCATTATTCAATTATTAGTAATATCATTATTACTACTATTGTTATCATTATTATTCCTTTTATCATTTTCACTATCATTATCATCATCATTATTACTATTACCACCACTATTGTCATTATTGTTATTATTGTTATCACCATTATTGTCATCATTATCATTATCATTATTACTATTATTATCTTTAAGAACTAAATCTTCTATCATAATCATCCTTATTATCATTATTATTTTTATTATCACATCATCATTATTACTATTGTTGCTTTTACAATTGTTATCCTTATTATAATTAGCATAATTACTGCTATTACTACTATTAGTAGTAGCAGTAATATAATTATCATCATTATCATCATTATCCTTTTTACTAGTATCAACATTGCTATTGTTACTAAAATCATTCTCATCATTATGATTATCAAACTGCAAATGAATGAAAGACGATAATAGTATCAAATTGCTTTCTTTTCCCTACAAACCACTTTCGTCTTTTTTTTCTCTCTCTCTCTCTCTCTCTCTCTCTCTCTCTCTCTCTCTCTCTCTCTCTCTCTCTCTCTCTCTCTCTCTCTCTCTCTCTCTCTCTCTCTCTCTCTCTTTTCCTTAATCTCTATTTTTCCTTCTTTTTCACGTAAAATTTTCTCTTCATTTTTATGTTCCCGCGAATACTTTTTCTTGTTTCTCTAATTTCCTTGGATTTTTAAAGGGGGGAAATATCACATAATTATAGATATTTTTAAGAGTATGAAAGATAACAATTAAATCATTAATAAAAGTTGAAAATTTATGAGATTATTGAAGATATGAAAATGGCATTCAAAGATGATAATGGTAGTAAAGACGAAGCTAATGATAATAACGCTGATAAACGTGACAGCAAAAAATAATGGTGATATTAGTAAAATAAATGAAATATTAGCTAAAAAAAAAAAAAAAAAAAAAAAATCAGACAAGCTCACAACAGTGAATTCGACCTCATTTCTGGTCGAAGCTTCGCGAACCAGGCTGAAGAAGCCAAGATTGTAGTCGGTGTCTCTGCAGGTGCGATTGGGAGGGTGATTGGAAGGGTGATTGGAAGGGAGATTGGAAGGGTGATTGGAAGGGCGATTGGAAGGGTGATTGGAAGGGGGATTGGAAGGGTGATTGGAAGGTGAGATGGTGCAAGTGTAAGTGTGTTGAAAGTGTGTGCGTAAGTAGGTGTGTGCTTGTGTGTATGTGCGTTTGTTCGTGTATGTATTTTAAGGTCGTGTGTGTGCATATGTGTATGTGCGGGGGTGAATGCATGGTATCAGTGTGTGTGTGTGAATGAGTGTGAATTATGTATTGGTGTGTGTGTGTGTGTTCCTGTATGTGTGCATTTATGTTTTCTTAAAAGAAAAAAGAAAAAAGTGTATATATGGGGGAAAGGGAAGTACCAAGAATATGTGTAAATACATTTGAATCTGTAAATACACATATACATATTCCTGCAATTAGCATCACTCATCATAACGTACAGACGCACTCATCGAAACTCTCCATTGTTTCAAGGCTTAAAAAACACACTCGCCTAGAACCGCAAGACAACCGCAATAAAACCCCAAGGAAGTCTAAACAGAACCGCAGTTAAACCCCAACAATCTCAACTGAAATAGAACCAAAGCAGGTTCAACAAACTCCAACATTCTCAACAGAACCACGATCGAAGTCCAAACCAGCGCCTCGACAGAATGACTCCGGAATCTAGTGGAGCCCCGATCGAACCCTGGCACAGTATCGACGGAACCACAACAGAACCCCAGCAGCATCGAACCAGAATGGAACCAATACAACCCCAATAGACCCCAAAGCAGAGCCTCAGCCACAATCGCACCCCAAACAGCTGATCGCGAGCCTCCCGCCGGCATCCCGGGGCGACGCCGCGAGTGCAGACGGCGGAGAACCCGGAGCTTCGGTTTCGGAATTCTGCTGCAGGAGGTTAGGGAGAGGGGTGCCTGGGGTGGCTAGGGGGGGCTAGGGGGAGGAGGAGGGTTTGGGGCGGGGGGTAGGGGAGGTTTAGGGGGCTTCCAGGGGGTTTTCAGGGGAATACACCCCAAATCCTCTTTATAAAGGGGAATGGCGGCGCTGGGGAATGAACGGGTTGATCGCGGCCCGGGCGGGGGGAGGCCGGGCGCCCGGGATTTGGCCCCTGAGATCGCTTTGCCGGGGGAAGGGGGGAAGGGAGAGGGCTATGGGGGAGGGGGAGGGGGAGAGGGCTATGGGGAGGGGAGGGAGGGATAGGGCTATGGGGGAGGGGGAGGGGGTATGGCTGGAAGAGAAGGAGGGAGAGAAGGAGAGAAGGAGGGAGAGAGGGAGGGAGGGAAGATGGCAGGGGGAGTGAGGGAGGGAAGGAGGGAGGGAGGGGGAGAGAGGGAAAGATGGCAGGGAGTGAAGGAGGGAGAGGGAGGGAGAGAAGGAAGATGGCAGGAGGAGTGAGGGAAGGAGGGAGGAGAGGAGGGATAGGGGGACGACGGGCAAGGGAGGGGGAGGGGAGGATGGGTAAGGGTGAGAGATGAAGGGAGGGAGGTGACGGTGGGAGGAATGGGTGAGGGAGAGAGGAAAGTGGGAAGGGTGGGGTGAGGCGAGAGTGGAGAAGGAAGAGAAGAAGAAGGGAGAGTGAGAGTAGGAAGGAAGACGAATCAGGGAGATGGAAGCGGGGGAATAAGAGGGGGAGTGGAGGGGGGGGGTAAGTGTGAGAGATCCCGGTATGGGGGTCTGGGAGAGGGGGTGGAGGGGAAGGGGGTGGAGGGAAGGCGGGAGGGGTGGGGGGTAACGACGAATTTCCATCTGTGATCTTAGATTTGAGAGAGATTAAGCAAGATAACGGCGATTTGGAGGGGATTGAGGGGGGGTGGGGGAGGGGGATTAGGAGGGGATTGGGGGAGAAGGGGAGAGGAGAAAGTGAAGGAAACAAACGAGAGTGAAAAGGAGAGGGAAAACGGGCAAGGAAGAGAAGAAGAGAGAGAGAGAGACATACACCCACACACACACACACAGAAGAGAGAGAGAGAGAGAGAGAGAGAGAGAGAGAGAGAGAGAGAGAGAGAGAGAGAGAGAGAGAGAGAGAGAGAGAGAGAGAGAGAGAGAGAGAGAGAGAGAGAGAGAGAGAGAGAGAGAGAGAGAGAGAGAGAGAGAGAGATACACACACACAGAAGAGAGAAAGAGACGAGAGAGCGAGAGAGAGACAGAGAGAGA
>NC_091568.1:41794524-41799524 GCF_042767895.1 Penaeus vannamei | reverse complement strand
GCGTCCCTTACTTTCTCTTTCCCTTTTCTCCTTCCGGACAGCGGAAATCAATGTCCTTTCGTTCCAGAACAATGTACAGAAATGTTAACAAAACCTTTACAATCATTATAATGGGAAAGCCGTTTCTTTCTTCTTTTCAATACCTTCTCTCTCATTCCTTTATTCTTTTTCTCTCCCTCTCCCCTTCCCCATTATTAGTTTTCTTTTCTTCGTCCCCTCTTCTTGGTGAGTTCTTTGTATTTTCTTTTGTTATGTTGCTGTCTGTCTGTTCGTCAGTTTGTCTGCTTGTCTGTACCTATCTCCATCATTTCTTTCTTTGTATTTCTTCCTTCTCGAGTAATCTTTGATTTGTCCTGCCTTTCCCTTTTCACTTTCCTGCCTCCCTTCCCCCTCCTTCCCCACCCATTCACTTTCTCTCTCCTACTGTTACCCATACCAATACCTTCTCCATCTTCTCACTACTTCCCCATTCAATTATTTTCTATGTCCTTTTCCTTTTCCTCATCTTTCCAGTGCTCTTTTCTCTCGATCTCTTAACCCTTATCTCACCCCAGTACCTCCTCCCTTTCCTTCCCCCTGCCCATCCCACCACCCCACCCCTTCCCCTCGCCTTCAACCTGCCTCTTCCACTGCCATTCCCTCACCACTACCCCTTCCTCTCCCCCCTCACTCTGCCTCTCCTCCCTTCCCTTCCCCCTCCAACTATTCTCCTCACGCGCTCCCCCTCCCCCTGCTCCTCCCCCTGCCCCTCCCCCTCCCCCTGTCCTTCCCCCTCCTCCTCCTCCCCCACCCCACCCCCTCCCTACCCACCCGGCCGTCCCGTGGCGTATGCCTGACATCCGCCGATGCCCGGATGAACAGTAGGTCTTAATATGCTGATGGTTTGTAATTGGTTAATGGCTTTTGTTATGAGTGGATGTCCTTGGGGAGAGGGGGTGGGGGTGGGGGAGAGAGGGAGGGGGAAGAGGTGGGGAGAGGTGGGGGGGGAGGAGAAAGTGGGGGAGGGAGGGGAAGAGGTGGGGAGAGGTGGGGGAGGGAGGGGAAGAGGCGGAGGAGGGGGAAACGGGAAAAGAATTGGGGAGAGGGAAGAGGTGGCGGTGGGAGGAGAGAGATCTGAGGGGGGGGGAGTGGGAGAGAGAAGGGAAGGGGAAGAATTGTGGAGGAGAGAGGAGAAAGAGAGGAGGGAGGGAGATGGGAAAGAGAGGAGAGAGAGAAAAAAAGGAAAGGGAAAAGATATAGGAAGCGGAAGAGGTGGAAGGGAGGAAGAAAGGATTAGATGAGGAAGCGAGTAGGATATGGAGGTGGAAGTAATAGGAGGAGGAAGAGGGTGGACGAAGGAGGGGGGCAAGGAGTGACTGCGGATGAGAAGACAGAAGAGAAGGAATGGGAAAAGAATATCGAAAATAGAAGACCAGAAAATAGAAAGAAAAGGAATGAAAAGGGGAATAGATATAGGAAGTAAAAAAGGAAAGAGAATTAAGAAAAAAATAACAATAATAATAATAATAACAATAATGATAATGATAATAACTATAATAATGATAATAATAATAATACTAATATTGATAATAAACAAATAATAACAATAGCAATAATAATAATGACAATAGTAATGATAATAATAAACAAATGATAATATATATATATATATATATATATATATATATATATATATATATATATATATATATATATATATACATATATATATATATATATATATATATATATATATATATATATATATATATATATATATACATATATATATATATATATATATATATATATATATATATATATATATATAAACATATATATAAATATATATATATATATATATATATATATATATATATATATATATATATATATATATATGTATTATATATATATATATATATATATATATATATATATATATATATATATATATATATATATATATATATATATATATATATATATATATGCATATATTAAAATTATCATTAATTTTTATATAGAAATTTATTATCATTAGTTTATTATTATTATTATTATTATTATTTATTATTATTTATTTCATTATATATATATATATATATATATATATATATATATATATATATATATATATATATAATATATATATATATATGAATATATATAAATATATATATAGATATATATATATATATATATATATATATATATATATATATGTATATATATGTATATATATATATATATATATATATATATATATATTTATATATATATATATATATATATATATATATATATATATATATATATATATAAGCCTATAAAAGAGCGATAACACTAAACATGCCGTCCTCACTGGCCATAAAATAAAGAGAAATTTATGATGACCTGACGGCTGGGACGGCGTCGCTGGGATGACCTGACGGGCGCCTAAGAGGTGACGACCCGACGGGCGCTTAGGGCGTGACGAGGGCCTGAAGGGCGCCTCAGAGGGACGGCGAAAAGGGGAGGCGAGGAAATGGGCGTTCAGACATTGCGATGTTAATGGGCGTTTAATTGATTGCGATATTGATGGGCGTTTAACTGATTGCGATATTATTGGGCGTTTTAGGACTGTTGATCTGATGTTTATTCAGATCCTCGCGATGTCAAAGGAGGATTAAAACTATGATCTGACGAACGGCTTAAAAAACAACAACAAAAAAGGTGATGAGCGTTAATGCTGGTGATGACTGCGGTGATGACAAGCCGGATCTGCTATCATTTGATATGCTGACTTAATGGCACCATTTCCTTGCTTTTAAGATAAGGGCGACGAGAGAGAGAGAGAGAGAGAGAGAGAGAGGAAGTCGAAACAGAAATAGGAGGAAGGGATAAAAATGGAGAGCGAGAAGAAGAGAAAATGGGAAAAGATGTAAAGAGAAAGGTGAGGAAGAAAATCATGTGATGAAAATGGAATAGGGGAATTGAGCATGGGAAAAAGAGGAAAGGGACAGAAGAAGAAGAAAGAGAGACAAGAAGAAGAAGAAAGAGAAACTGGAAAAATTAGAAAGAAAGACATGAAGAAGAAGAGATATAGCAAAAGAAGAGAGAGAGACAGGAAGAAAAAAGACGAGATAAGAAGAGAAAAAAAGACATAAGAAGAAGAGAAGGAACAGAAAAAGGTTACATAGATGCAAAGAAAATAGAAATTGAAGATAAAATAAAAGTTAGAAGGAAAAAGTATGAAAAGAAACAAGAACAAAAATGCCAATATGAAGGGGGGAAGTAATGAAAACAACAATTAGAAGAATGTAATAAAAAAGATAAAGGAAAAATTGAAATAAGATGATTTACAAAACACGAAATAAAATGAATCGAGAGAACCTTTTACATCATGGTTTAATTATTCCAAAACTCATTTTTATTTTTCTCCTTCAATATAGAATAGAAAAAAAAAATAATAGAAAAAAAACACAATAGCAAAAAGAGGAAGAAAAAAACGTGGCAATATAAGAGATTATTAAAGAAGCAACACAAAGTGAAGAATGTTCCCATTGGTTCATAATCCAGGAATATTGAATATAAAGTGCCAATATTTGATACGAAGGAGATGGATGAGAAAAAGGACGAAAAAAAAGCGAAGGGGAAGGCGAAGCGGACGGCGAAGAATGGGGGAGAAGAGGATAGGAAAGAGGATAAGGAAAGGGTGGAGGAAGGACTGTGTGAAGAAGAGGAGGGAAGAGGGGAAGAAGGAGAAGGATTTGTGGAGAGGGAGAGAGAGGAGAAGAGAGAGAGACAGAGACAGAAATAAAAAGAGAGAGAGAGAGAAAGAGAGAGAGAGGGAGGGAGCAACTACTGGGATGTAGAAAGTGAGAGGATAGGGAGAACAAAAAAAACTATGAAAAAGATAAATATTTAAAACGATAATGGAGCAGAAAAGGGAAAACAATGAATGTGGGAATAAAGAAGAAAATGAGAAGAACAGAAGGTAAAAAGAAAGAAGAAAATGCAGTAGGCAGAGAAAATGGAAATATAAAATGATATTGAAGAAAAGCGAGTTAAAAAAAACAACGATTTGGATAAGGATGGATGTAATAAAGGCAAAAGAAGGTAGAAGACAAAAAGAAAAAGAAAGATATTCTAAGAAGTTAGAAAAGCAAAGAACAACAAAATGAAAATTGGAGACAGCCGAAGAAGCAGCCAAGGAAACGAAACACTTTGTGCCTCCCTTGTACAATCATCTTTGTTGTTGTTGTTGTTGTATCGGTAAACAAACCTAGAGACATCCCATGCGCAGGCCCTACCCCCCCCTCCTCCTCACCCCTTTGCCCCACCTTCTCCCCCTCTTTCTTACCTCCCTCCCTCCCCTCTCTCCCCTCCTCTCCGCTCCTCATCCACCCCCTTCCCTTCCACCCTCTTCTCCCTCTCCCTTCCACCCCTTCCCTCACCCCCTTCCCTCCCCCTCCCCTCCCACCCCTCCTCCGCCCCCTTCCTTCCCTCCCTTCCACCCCCTTCCCTCCCTCCCTCCCACCTCCTCCTCCACCCTTTCCTTCCCCCCCTCCCACCCCACCTCCACCCACTTGCCTCCCCTCCCTCCACACACTACCCTCTTCCCCCTCCCTCCCTTCCACCCCCTTCCCTCCACCTCTTCCTTCCTCCTCCCACCCCTCTGCCACACTCCACCGCCTCATTCCCCCCCCCCCCCCCTCTTCCCCCATCCCTCCCCCCTTCCCTCCCTCCCTCCCACCCTCCTCCACCGCCTTCCCTCCTCCCCCATCCCCCCCTTCCCTCCCTCCCGATCGCTAATATCGCCGCAACATTATACAGGATAAATACACGCACTCGCTCTCACGCGGAGACACAGGCATCCACTGTGCAAACGCTGGAATCTTCAAACTGCTTCCCATCTGCCTCCGTGCGTCTGTCTGCATGTCTGTCTGTCTCTTGTCTTTCTCTCTGTCTGTCTGAGTGTTTTACGTTCTCTCTCTCTGTCTTTCTCTCTCTCTTTCTTTTTCTTTCTCTCTCTTTCT
>NC_091568.1:41782024-41789524 GCF_042767895.1 Penaeus vannamei | reverse complement strand
GGGAGAGGAGAGAGGAAGAGATAAGGGGAGGGGAGAGAGTTAGAGACGAGGGGAGAGGAGGAGACGACGAGGAGGTGGAGGGGGCAGCTGCATCTTGTCCGGAGTTCATTATTCAGATACCCCGGGAGTGGCACCCGCTGGAAGTGCCACGACCCGGCAATTAACACTCTCCTCACAACGACCCTCCTCATGGCCCCCTCCCCCTCCCCCCCTCCCCTCACCTTCATCTTCTCCTCTTCATCTTCCTTCTCGCTTTTTTTTTTCTCTTTCTGTTTTCTTTCCTCCTCTTTCTTGTTTTTGTTGCTTCTCTCCTTCTTCCTCTCCTCGTTCGCTTGCTTCTCGGCGCTTTCTTTATTTTCTTTTGTCTATTTTTTCCTTTTCTCGATCACCTTCTCTGTCTTTACGTTTTTTTTATTATTATCATTATTATTACCATTGTCATTATCTTTATTATTCTTACTTTTGTTATCACTAGTTCTCTCTCTCTCTCTAACTCTCTCTCTCTCTCTCTCTCTCTCTCTCTCTCTCTCTCTCTCTCTCTCTCTCTCTCTCTCTCTCTCTCTCACTCACTCTCTCTGTTGTCCATACACGAATCCCACAATCCGTTCATAATTCTTCTTTCTTTTTTATCTTTTCTTTTCTTTTCTTTTGTTTTTGTCCGCAAACTTCTTCCAAATAATTGTTTCCTTGTAAGAAATAGTGTGCGTGTGTGTCTGTGTGTGTGTCTGTGTGTGAGTGAGTGAGTGCGAGTGAAAATCCGAGTGTCAGTGTAAGTTTGAGCTTGAATATGAGTTTGAGTGCGAGTGTGAGTTAGAATGTGAGCGGCAAGTGTAAGTCTGAGTGTCCGCATGTGTGTTTAGATGCCTTGGATATAACAAACAATGAGGAGGAAGCGTAGAAGTATTGCAATCTCAACTTCCCTTGTAACTTAAATCTCCCTTCTCCCTCTCTCACTCTTCTCTCTCCCTCTCCCTTCTCCCTCTCTCACTCTTCTCTCTCCCTCTCCCCTCTCCCTCTGTCACTCTTCTCTCTCCCTCTCCCTTCTCCCTCTCTCACTCTTCTCTCTCCCTCTCCCCTCTCCCTCTGTCACTCTTCTCTCTCCTCTCCCTTCTCCCTCTCTGCTCTTCTCCCTCCCTCTCCCTCTTCCTTCCTCCGCTCTCTCTCTCTCTCTCTCTCCCTCTTCCCTCACCTCTTTCTCACTCTCCTCTCTCCTCTCCCTTTCTCTCTCCCCCTCTCTCCCTCTCCTTCTCCTTTCACTTTTCTCCTCTTCCTCCTCTCACTCTTCTCTCCCTCTCCCCTTCTCCATCTCCCACTCTTCCTCCTCCTCCTCCTCCTTCTCTCACTCTTCTCTCTCCCTCTCCCCTCCCCCTCTCTCACTCTTCTCTCTCCCTCTCCCCTCTCCCTCTCTCACTTTCTCTCCCTCTCCTCCCTCTCTCATTCTCTCTCTCCTCTCCCTTTCCCTCTCTCACTCTTCTCTCCCTCTCCCTCCCTCTCACCTTTCTCTCCTCTCCTCCCCCTCTTCTCACTTTCCTCTTCTCCCTCTCCCCCCCTCTCTCACTCTTCTTCCTTCTCCCTCTCCCTCTCCCTCTCTCACTCTTCTCTTCCCTCTCCTTCCCCTCTCCTCCCTCTTCTCCCTCTCCTCTCCACTCTTCTCTCTCTCCCTTTCTCCCTCTCCTCCCCTCTCTCACTCTTCTCCTCTCTCTCTCCCCTCTCTCCCTCTCTCACTCTTCTCTCTCTCCTCTCCCTCTCCCTCTCTCTTCACTCTTTCTCTCTCCTCTCCCTCCTCTTCACTTTTCTCCCTCTCCCTTGAGCTCTTCCCTCCCCCTCTCTCCTTCACTCTTCCTCTCTACCTCTCCTCACTCTCTCTTCCCTCACTCTCTCTCTCCCCAGTCATCTTCCTTTCCTTCCCTACTTCCTCCTCTTCCCCTCCCTCTTTCTTCCTCTCTTCTACCTTCTCACTCTCCTTTCCTCACCTCTCCTCCTCTTCCTCTCCCTCTTCCTTCCTCCTCTCTTCTCCCTCTTCCTTCCTTCCATTCTACCTTCCTCCCCCTTCCTCTCTACTCCCTCTCTACTCCCTTTCTACCTCAACGGAAAGTCTTTATACATGAGAACTTAGAGTGAAGCAGGAACTAATGAGTACTACAACAATGGGTGAAAAAGAGAATGGAAGAGTGAATGAGTGAGCAAAGGAGAGATAAGGAGACAGGCAGGGGAGAGAGAGAGAGAGGAAGGGAGAGAGAGAGAGAGAGAGAGAGAGAGAGAGAGAGAGAGAGAGAGAGAGGGAGAGAGAGAGAGAGAGAGAGAGAGAGAGAGAGAGAGAGAGAGAGAGAGAGAAGGAAAGAAAGAGAGAGAGACAGAGAAGGAAAGAGAGAGACAGAGAGAGAGGGAGAGTGAAAGAAACAGGCAGACAAACAGGCAGACTGACAGTGTTACAGATACCTGAAAGACAGACAGATAGAGACAAACATACAGACAGTGAAGCTGAGGGTATGTTGCAACAACAAAAAAAAACATACTTACGCTCAGAATCAACCTAAAAAGGATTTCCAAGTCACTCTTTCCATTAAGAAAACTTGAATAATATATATATACATCCATATGTATACACAAATAAAGCTTATGAACGAAAGTTAAGATTAAAGAATTTTTTATTTAAGGGAGAGAGACGCACACCCATTTTTGGCGCGATTTTGGCATCCGGTTGTGATTGGGTAAATGATTTGGAAGGAAAAAGTCTCGGGACTTTGCACTCCCCGTTTCGATTCTTCTCTCTCTCTCCCATTGTTATTTTACGCTTGTTAAACATTTGCTCTTTCCTTTTTGTTCTTCTTCTCTCTTTCTTCATCTCTCTCTCTCTCTCTCCCTCTCTTTGGTGATAGTGCTATGAATGATTATAGTAAAGATAATAATAATGATAATAATGATAACGATGGAATAAAAAAAATGATGATGGTATTGACAATCATTGATGATAATGATAATAATAACAGCCCCAATAATGATGACGATCATGGTAACAATAACAACAATAAGTATAAACAATACCAAAATCCCCAATGATAGCAATGACAATTACACTCTTTCCCTAACAATAACAACATTAACAACAACCACAGCAATAACGACACTGAAAATGACACGTACCTTAATTCCGCCAACCAAAGCGACAAAATAGTAAAGGACGTTGCGAGCACGCCCTCACGGCGACGCCCAAACCCCAGACCCACGTATGTCGAGTTAATGTTTAACTACAGTGTTGAGGCTGACAAATTATACACATTACCACACGATGGCACCCTTGGGAGGAGGAGGAGGGGGGGGAAGAAGGAGGGGGTGGATGGAGTAGATAGGAGGAAGGGGGAAGGGAGTGGGTGGGAGGAAGGGGGAAGGGAGTGGTGGGAGGGAGGGGGAAGGGAGTGGGTGGGAGGAAGGGGGAAGGGAGTGGGTGGGAGGGGGAGGGTAGGGAGGGGTGGGAGGAGGAGGGTAGGGAGGGGGTGGAGAAGGAGAAAAAGAGGGAAGGGGGAAAGGGGAAGAGAGTAGGGGTGGGAGGGAAGGGGGTTAGGAGGATAGGGGAAGAGAGAGGGAGATGGAAAGGAAGGAAGGGATATGGAGGGAGTGGAGAAGGGAAAGACGAATGTGTTGGAGGGATGGTGGAGGAGCAAGGGTTAAGGAGAGAGAGAGGAAGGGGAGAAGTGGAAAGGGGAAGAGAAAAGGAATGAGAGGAGTGAAGAAGAAAAGAGGTATGAGAAAAAGGAAAGGGAGAGAGAAAGAGATAGACAGCGAGAGAGAGAAAGGCAGAGAGCGACAGTAAGAGAGAGAGAGAGAGAGAGAGAGAGAGAGAGAGAGAGAGAGAGAGAGAGAGAGAGAGAGAGAGAGAGAGAGAGAGAGAGAGAGAGAGAGAGAGAGAGAGAGAGAGAGAGAGAGAGAGAGAGAGAGAGAGAGAGAGAGAGAGAGAGAGAGAGAGAGAGAGAGAGAGAGAGAGAGAGAGAGAGAGAGAGAGAGAGAGAGAGAGAGAGAGAGAGAGAGAGAGAGAGAGAGAGAGAGAGAGAGAGAGAGAGAGAGAGAGAGAGAGAGAGAGAGAGAGAGAGAGGACGAAATAAAGGGGAAAGGCCCACGATTGGCCAGCAAACTTCTCACATCAACCTAAAAGACAGAAAAAGACGCACAAAATGGATTCGTCCCTTGGAAAACAAAAATGAAGATGAAGACGAAAAAAAAAGAAGAAAAAAAAGAACAAGGTGTTTATAACTGGGAGAGAAAAGGTCTGTGTGTGTGCGTACTTTCGTGTGTTTGTTTGTTTATTTGTTTTTTCTTATGTGTTTTTTTTTTCTCTTTTTTTTGTATTTATGTGTGTACGTTTATTTACATTTACAGATTGCCAAGCTATAACTAGACAGATAGTTTCATAGGTAAATATGTAGAGAAATGGATAGATAGATAGTTATATAGGTAGATAGATAGACATATAGGTAGGTAGGTAGGATATATATAGATAGATAGATAGAGATATAGATAGATGTATAGCTAGATATATAGACAGATAGATAGAAAAAGAGATGTAGTGGAAAAGATGAAAAGGAAGAGTGACAGAAAGAGACCGAAACACACAGATCCTTTCATGAAAGCAAAACAGCGACGGGAGAAGGATAAAAAGCAAACGAAAAAAGAACAAAAAGAGGGAATTAGACACAAACACGCACACACGAACACCTACAAACTCACACAAAGTCTCCGTTCATTCACATTCTGCAGGACAGAGAGAGAGAACACATGTAACAGTGAAGAAAGAGAGAGAGAGGGGGGGGACAGAGAGAGAGAGGGGGGAGACAGAGAGAGAGGGTGGCGGGCGAGAGAGAAAGAGAAAGAGAGAGAGGGGGCGAGAGAGACAGAGAGAGAGAGAGGGAGGGGGAGACAGAGAGAGAGAGAGGGGGCGGGCGAGAGAGAGAGAAAGAGAGAGAGAGGGGGAGAGAGAGAAACAGAGAGAGGGGGGCGAGAGAGAGAAAGAAAGAGAGAGAGGGGGGCGAGAGAAAGAGAAAAAGAGAGAGAGGGGGGTGAGAGAGAAAGAGAAAGAGAGAGAGGGGGGCGAGAGAGACAGAGAGAGAGAGAGGGGGAGGGGGAGACAGAGAGAGAGAGGGGGGGGCGAGAGAGAAAGAAAGAGAGAGAGGGGGGGGGGGCGAGAGAGAGAGAGAGAGAGAGGGGGGGGGGCGAGAGAGAAAGAGAGAGAGAGAGGGGGGGGGGCGAGTGAGAGAAAGCGTATAAGAGAGAGAGGGAGGGAGAGAGAGAGAGAAAGAGAAAGAGAGAGAGGGGGGGCGAGAGAGACAGAGACAGAGAGAGGGGGGAGAGAGAGAGAAAGAGAAAGAGAGAGAGGGGGCGAGAGAGAAAGAGAAAGAGAGAGAGAGAGAGGAGGGGGGCGAGAGAGAAAGAGAAAGAGAGAGAGAAGACATTAAAGGGAGCAAGAGGACGAGGCGGAAAAGTGAGGCAAATTATCCTTAAACTTTCCCTCTATTTATGTCCTACAAATCTTCTTTACCGTTCTTGTTCTTCCTAATTATTCCATTTCCTCCCCCCACCCCCTCCTCCTCTTTTCATCTTCGTCAACTTCTAAGAGATAAGATAGTGATTGGAAAGTTAGCAAGTTCGAAAAGCCACCTGCATATGCTCAGTAACTTGAGCCTTATGGTAAGTTCCACAAAAGTTTAAGGTCCAGACGTTTAATTCCCTTGAAATGAAACGCAAAAGATGTTGTCGATGTTTCTCTACGCAAGAAAGGTCTGTTATTATCTTTATGGCAATTGATCATCGCTCATCAGTCAGCTGTCCTTTTGATACGAGTGATAAGTCTGTCGTTAAACTTGTGTTTTTCTTTTTTCTTTTTCTTTTTAGACTGGTCAGACCTGAGTTATTTTGCACAAGCTTTTGAATCTCAGTCACGGGAACAATACAAATATGATTATGATAATAAGAAACATAATAAAGTCATTGTTATCACCATTATTATCATCACCAGCATCACTATCATTATTGCTACTAATAGTAGTAAAGGAGCAACAACAGCAGTAGTAATATTTTTATCCCCACCATTCTTGTTCTGATTAGCAATATATGATAATATTTAATGAAAATGAAGATGGCAATAACGGAATCTGAATCACACCAAGAAAGCACCAACAACCCAAACGCAAAAACAACAATGACCCTCAAATGACCTCGGGAGATCTTGACAATCACCAAATCTGACCTCTCCTGATAGTCTAAAATGACCCTTAATGGCATGTAATTAATCCACACAGATGCTGAGGCTTATCTTATGACCTTGATCCCCGAAGGACTTGGGATACTGAGGAGAGGGAAGGAAGAGAGGAAGAGGAAGATAATTGAGGGATTGGTAGGAAAGAGAGAGAGATTTAGGTGAGAGAAGGGTTGAAAGGTAGAAGAGAGAGAGAGAGAGAGAGAGAGAGAGAGAGAGAGAGAAAGAGAGAGAGAGAGAGAGAGAGAAGGCTAATAGAAAAAAAAGGTATAGATAAGAGAGAAAAAAGAGAGACAGATAGATAAAGAAATAGAGCAAATAGTCACAAAAAGTATAGAAATGGAAAAGAAAGGGAAAGTAAGCGAAAAAAATCAGATAAGAGAGAAGAAGAGAGAAAGAGACTTGCACACTAAGGAAGACGAAAAGGTCGTTATCCAAGGCCTTCGTTATAACAAGTAACTTAATGTGTACCTCCTTCTCTCACTTTCTAATCACCATATCATTATCCTTTGTAATAGAGAGCAAATAACGGAACTCAAACAAACGGGAATGGGAATGGAAGGAATTCTGGAATAGTGTGTTCGGAGGCGCTGTAAATATCGTCGCTTGGAATCGGGAATGTTGACGAAGGACCGACTTTTTCCTCGGTTGGAATCTGATGTTCGGCGAAAATAGGACGAAAATAAGGAGATAGAAAAATGGAATGAAGAAAGAGAATAAGTAAATAAAAGAAATAAAAAGGAAGGAGAGAGATAGGTGATGATTTGATGTTCAGCGAAAATAGGACGAAAATGGAGAGATAGAAAAATGGATGAAGAAAGAGAATAAGTAAATAAAAGAAATGAAAAGGCAGGAGAGAGATAGGTGATGATTTGATATTCAGCGAAAATAGGACGAAAATGGGGAGATAGAAAAAAGGAATGAAGAAAGAGAATAAGTAAATAAAAGAAATAAAAAGGAAGGAGAGAGATAGGTGATGATTTGATGATCAGCGAAAATAGGACGAAAATGGGGAGATAGAAAAAAGGAATGAAGAAAGAGAATAAGTAAATAAAAGAAATAAAAAGGAAGGAGAGAGATAGGTGATGATTTGATGATCAACGAAACTAGGACGAAAATGGGGAGATAGGAGAATGGATGAAAAAAGAGAATAAGTAAATAAAAGAAATAAAAAGGAAGGAGAGAGATAGGTGATGATTTGATGTTCAGAGAAAATATGACGAAAATGGGGAGATAGAAAAATGGAATGAAAA
>NC_091568.1:41769524-41772024 GCF_042767895.1 Penaeus vannamei | reverse complement strand
TTTTTTTTTGTATTTTAATTATTTCGTTTATTTACTTACTTACTTATTCTGATTTTTTTATTTTCTGTTTATTCATTTATCGATTTTTTTTATTCATTTTTTGGGGTGCCAATGAAATAATCATTAAAAGGAGTAGCCTAAGTTATGAAGTCATTATGTTTAATAATTTCATTAGGGTCATCTTTGTGTCATTATCATCATTATCAACATTATTAATATTACTTTCATTATCTTTATCATTATTGTTGCTGTCACTATCATTATCTTTATTAATCTCGCTATCATTCCTAACGTTATTATCCTTATTATCCTTATTGTTGTTATCATCATCATCAGTCCCGCTAAGGAGGTGATATCTTCGGCAGCGCTGGTTAGTTAGTTTGTTAGTTAGTTAGTTCCCACGACAACCCAGAAAGTTACGAGCAGGTTTTCATGCCGCCATGCTGAGGTGCCATCGAATCGTGGTGTCGATCCGAGTCCAGATTTTCTCAGCTGATTGCATCCGTTCCCGCAACCGCCTCAGCAAGAGTGGCAACTGCTGTCATTATTGGCGTGGCGAGATTGGGACAACTTTTGGGCGCTGGGTTATTGATAGCATCCTCTTGTCTGGCGGAGCTTTGGGCTCTGTGGGGGCTTCTTGTTATCATTATTACTTACTTTTACTATCAATGTTGCTGTGATCATTATGATTATTACCATTATCATTATCATCACCATTGCTATTACCCTAATTACTATCACTATTAAAAGTAGTATAATCTTATCATCATCGTCGTCATTATAATCATCATTATCATTCCAATTATCATCAAGGACATCAAAGGCATTGTTATCACAATGATCTTAATGTTTACTAAACAAACGGAATATAAATGTGTGTGTGTGTGTGTGTGTACGTGTGTTTGTATGTATGTGTGTGCGTGAATGTGAATGTGCTTCCACGAGTCTATGTCTGTGTATCTGAATATTGTATACATATTCCTGCACATGTGTGTGTGTTTGTCTGCGCTCGCATGTGAAAGTGTGCGTGCGTGTACACCCACTCGTGCACAGCCCCGCGCATTCCATTCACGACCTCACAATAAACGCACTTAAGGCCAACTTTTCCACCTCTTGTAGGCTTAAAAACATTCCTTATAAGGGCTATTTTGTGGGTCACGTTCTCTCGGAAGATCAGGGAAAATTTCTTTAATAATTCCTTTTGCTTTTCTTCTTTTCGTTTCGGTTTTCGCTTATCTTCGTCTCCCTTTTCCACTTCTTTCTTCAGCATTTTTTAACATGTATCATTTTTTAGGGGGTGAGGGTGGGATGGGGGGCTTACCTTCGCTCTCTCTCTCTCTCTCTCTCTCTCTCTCTCTCTCTCTCTCTCTCTCTCTCTCTCTCTCTCTCTCTCTCTCTCTCTCTCTCTCTCTCTCTCTCTCTCTCTCTCTCTCTCTCTCTCTCTCTCTCTCTCTCTCTCTCTCTCTTTCTTTCTCTCTCTCTCTCTCTAAGCTTCTTTGAACTTCTTTTGAACTCTGATCTTCCTCGGCAGCTTCAGTCTTGGGTGAAACGAGAACCTCACGGCCGGAGCGCGAGGAAGCCATCTCGGGCCTTGAAAGAGGTTCTGCCGACGGGAAAATCCTTGCTGGCATATCTGGGGGTTGGGGTGGGAGGGAGGGGGAGAGGGGGAGGGGGATAGGGGGAGAGGGGGGAGGTGGAGGGGGAGGGGGAAGGGGGAGACAGGGGAGAGGTGGAGGGGGTGAAAGGGGGAGAGGGGGAGGGAGAAAGGGGGAGAGGGGGAGGGAGATAGGGGGAGAGGGGGAGGGAGACAGGGGGAGAGGGGGAGGGAGACAGGAGGAGAGGGGGAGGGAGACAGAGGGAGAGGGGAGGGAGACAGGGGGAGAGGAGAAGCAGAAAGGGGGAGAGGGGAGGGGGAGGGGGAGAGGGGGAGGGGGACAGGGGGAGGGGGGAGAGGGGAGGGAGAAAGGGGGAGAAGGGAGGGGGAAAGGGGGAGGGAGAGAGGGGAGAGGGGGAGAGGGGAGGGGAGAGGTGGAGGGGGAAAGGGGGAGAGGGGGAGGGAGACACGGGTGAGAGGGGGAGGGGGTGAAAGGGGGAGAGGGGAGGCAAAGGGGAGAGGGAGGAGACAGAGGGAAAGGGGAGGGAGACAGGGGGAGAGGGGGAGGAGGAAAGGGGGAGAGGGGGAGGAGACAGGGGGAGAGGGGGAGGGAGACAGGGGGAGAGGGGAAGGGGATAGGGGAGGGAGAAGGGGAAAGGGGAGGGGGAAAGGGGGAGAGGGGGAAGGAGACAGGAGAGAGGGGAGGGGGAAAGGGGGAGAGGGGGAGGGAGACAGGGGGAAAGGGGAGGGAGACAGGGGAGAGGGGGGGTGAGAAAGGGGGAGAGGGGGAGGAGAAAGTGCAGGGGGAGGAGGGGGGAGGGGGAAGGGGGAGACAGGGGGAGAGGTGGAGGGGTGAAAGGGGGAGAGGGGGAGGGAGAAAGGGGGAGAGGGGAGGGAGATAGGGGG
>NC_091568.1:41757024-41759524 GCF_042767895.1 Penaeus vannamei | reverse complement strand
CTTTAAATTCCTTGGATATTGACACCGAGCGAGGTGGCACCGAGCGGCCGAGAGGGTGGCACTCCGCTCTCTGATGGCACCATATTTCGCCGAGGTTGTTTAACGATTTGCGGAATCGGGAGATTTCGTTTTCTTTTAAGGAGGGAGGCGAGGAGGGAGGGAGGGAGGCGAGAAGGGAGGGAGGGAGGGAGGGAGGCGAGGAGGGAGGGAGGGAAGGAGGCGAGGAAGGAGGGAGGGAGGCAAGGAGGGAGGGAGGGAGGCGAGGAAGGAGGGAGGGAGGCGAGAAAGGAGGAGGGAGGCGAGGAGGGAGGGAGGGAGGCGAGGAGGGAGGGAGGGAGGGAGGCGAGGAGGGAGGGAGGGAGGCGAGGGAGGGAGGAGGGAGGGAGGCGAGGGAGGGAGGGAGGGAGGGAGGCGAGGAGGGAGGGAGGAGGGAGGCGAGGAGGGAGGGAGGGAGGCGAGGAGGGAGGGAGGGAGGCGAGAAGGGAGGAGGGAGGCGAGGAGGGAGGAGGGAGGCGAGAGGGAGGGAGGGAGGCGAGAAGGGAGGGAGGGGAGGGAGGGGGAGGAGGGAGGGAGGGGGAGGAGGGAGGGAGGGCGAGGAGGGAGGGAGGGCGAGGAGGGAGGGCGAGGCGAGGAGGGAGGGAGGGCGAGGAGGGAGGGAGGGCGAGGAGGGAGGGAGGGAGGGCGAGGAGGGAGGGCGAGGCGAGGAGGGAGGGCGAGGAGGGAGGAGGAGGGAGAGTGGCGAGAAGGGAGGAGGGAGGGAGGAGGGAGGGAGGGTGGCGAGAAGGGAGGGAGGGAGGCGAGGAGGGAGGGAGGGAGGCGAGGAGGGAGGAGGGAGGCGAGGAGGGAGGGAGGGAGGGAGGGAGGAGGGAGGGAGGGGGATAGGCGAGAAGGGAGGAGGGAGCAGGAGGGAGGGAGGGTGGCGAGAAGGGAGGGAGGGAGGCGAGGAGGGAGGGAGGGAGGCGAGGAGGAGGGAGGAGGGGGAGAGGGAGGCGAGGGAGGGAAGGAGGGAGGGGAGGAGGGAGGGGAGGCGAGGAGGATATACAGAGGAGGGAAGCGAGAGGGGAGGGAGGGAGGGAGGATGGAGGAGGGAGGAGGGGGGAAGCGAGGAGGAGAGGGAGGGGAGGAGGGAGGAGAGGGGAGGGAGGGAGGGAGGCGAAGGAGGGAGGGAGGCGAGGAGGGAGGGAGGGTGGTATGAGAAGGGGGGAGGGAGGGAGGAGGGGGAGGGAGGGGCGAGAAGGAGGAGGGAGGGAGGCGAGAAGGAAGGGAGGTAGGCGAGGAGGGAGGGAGAGGATGAAGGGGAGGGAGGGAGGCGAGAAGGGAGGGAGGGAGCATGAGGAGGGAGGGAGGGAGGCGAGGAGGGAGGGAGGGTGGCGAGAATGGAGGGAGGGAGGCGAGGAGGGAGGGAGGGAGGCGAGAAGGGAGGGAGGGAGGCGAGGAGGGAGGGAGGCGAGGAGGGAGAGGAGAAGTCTATTCTCAATTGTTTAGATTGTATGATTATTATCTTTTTAAGCTTTAGCATTAGCATCACCATTGGTATTATCATTATCATTGTCATTATAATTACCATTAGCATCATTATCATAAATGATATTGATTATCATCATTATCATTATTATCATCATTATTATCGTTATCGTTGTCATTATCATTATCATTATCATATCATCATCACCACCACCATCACCATCATCATCATCCTCATCATTATCATCATTACCCATAACATTGTTGTTGCTGTTGCTACTTTTGTCATGACAATCATCACCCATTTCAAATACTCACACGGACAAACCAAATCAAATGACCAAGGATTAAGACGATTAAGAGTGCCACAGACAGTGCCACAGAAGAGAGCTTCAGCGCCCCTTAAGCATCCAAAGACTACATGAACTACAGATGGTTTCAGTCGAAATCATGTGCTGTGCCACTTATACTGTAAACGTAATTGTATTTCCACAAAGGTACAAAGACACAGACTTTCAAGTAAGCACCCTAGAGAGAGAGGGGGGGGGGAGAGGGGTGTGTGTGTATGTGGGTATGATAGAGAGGGAGAGAGAGAGAGGGGGAGAGGGGTGTGTGTGTATGTGGGTATGAGAGAGACGGAGAGAGAGAGGGGTGGTGAGAGAGAGGGAGAGAGAGAGAGAAGGCGAATAGATAAAAGAAAGATATAGATAAGAGAGAAAAAGAGAGACAGATAGATAAAGAAAGAGAGCAAATAGTCAAATAGAGCAAATAGGGGGAGGTGAGAGAGAGGGAGAGAGAGGGGGTGGGGGGTAAATAGACAAGCTGGAAAGAAATTAGAACAAGTGGTAATAGAGAGAAGGGGAAAGAGAGGAGAGAGAGAGAAAAGGTGGGAGAGAAAATGAAAGCAGATAGACAGGCCAAGAGAACGAGAGTTGAGGCATAGATTGAGAAAGAAAGTTGGAGGAGTAAGAGAAATGTGGAGAAATGAAGACAATCAAATGGAAGACATATTGAGTTGTGTGTATGTATGTATAAA
>NC_091568.1:41734524-41742024 GCF_042767895.1 Penaeus vannamei | reverse complement strand
ATCTTTTCTCGCGTCTCCCTTCCCCCTCTGTCATCTCTCTCGCCTCTTCCTCTTTCCATCTTTTCTCGCGTCTCCCTCCTCCCCTTGCATCTCTCTCCCCTCTTCCTCTTTCCATCTTTTTTCGCTCCTCCCTCCTCCCCTTCCATCTCTCTCGCCTCTTCCTCTTTCCAAATTTTCTCACGTCTCCCTCCTCCCCTTGCACCTCTCTCGCCTCTTCCTCTTTCCATCTTTTCTCGCGTCTCCCTCCTCCCCTTCCATCTCTCTCGCCTCTTCCTCTTTCCATCTTTTCTCGCGTCTCCCTCCTCCCCTTCCATCTCTCTCGCCTCTTCCTCTTTCCAAATTTTCTCACGTCTCCCTCCTCCCCTTCCATCTCTCTCGCCTCTTCCTCTTTCCATCTTTTCTCGCGTCTCCCTCCCCCCCTTCCATCTCTCTCGCCTCTTCCTCTTTCCATTTTTTCTCGCGTCTCCCTCCTCCCCTTGCATCTCTCTCTTCGCCTCTTCCTCTTTCCATCTTTTTCTCGCGTCTCCCTCCTCCCCTTCCATCTCTCTCGCCTCTTCCTCTTTCCAAATTTTCTCGCGTCTCCCTCCTCCCCCTTCCATCTCTCTCGCCTCCTCCTCTTTCCATCTTTTCTCGCGTCTCCCTTCCCCCTCTCTCATCTCTCTCGCCTCTTCCTCTTTCCATTTCTCGCGTCTCCCTTCCCCCTCTCTCATCTCTCTCGCCTCTTCCTCTTTCCACCTTTTATCGCGTCTCCCTCCTCCCCTTCCATCTCTCTCGCCTCTTCCTCTTTCCAAATTTTCTCACGTCTCCCTCCTCCCCTTCCATCTCTCTCGCCTCTTCCTTTCTCGCCTCTCCTTCTCCTCCATTCGCGCCTCCCGCGCCCGACAAACAATAAGAGAGAGCGAGAACTGCTCTTTGCAACATAAACTTCGCACAGCTGCTTTGCTTGCAAACACAGGCCTTTATTCTTCTCATTTTTTCTTCTTCCTCTTTCTACTCTCTCCTCTTTTCCTCTTCCTCTTTTCATTTTGTCTTTTCTTCTCATCTTTTCTTCTTTCTCTTTCTACTCTCTCCTCTTTTCTTCTTCCTCTTTCTACTCTCTCTTTTCTTCTTCTTCTCTACTCTCTCCTCTTTTCTCTTTCTTTCGTGGTCTCCTTTGTGCTTCCGTTATTCCCTCTTTCTTTATTTATTTCTTATCTTTTTTACCTTTATTTCATTCCTCTATTTGTTCTTACTCTTTTTCTTTCTTATTATAATTTCTATTTTCTTCTTTTTTCCTTCTCTATCTCATATCTTCTTCCTCTTTCATTTAGATTCTTTTCTTCATATTATTTTTTTCAAATTTTCTAAGTTGTTTTTCTTCTTTATTCTTGTTTTTTTCTTTCCCTTTTCGTACTTCTTCTTCCTCTTTTTTGTTTATCATTGTTAATTTATTCTTATTTTCTTATCATTATTTTCTTTTCCCCGTTTCGTTCTTATTTTCTTATTTCTCTATCTCTCCCCTCTCTCTCTCTCTCTCTCTCTCTCTCTCTCTCTCTCTCTCTCTCTCTCTCTCTCTCTCTCTCTCTCTCTCTCTCTCTCTCTCTCTCTCTCTCTCTCTCTCTCTCTCTCTCTCTTTCCCTTTCTCTTGCTCTGTATCTCTCTCCCTCTTTTCATCATTTCAAGAGGCGCATGCTCTATGATATAATTTTTTTTGCACTATTCAAGAGCAATATATATTCAATAAACCTTTTTTCGTCTCTAATACGTTTAAATTGCATATAACTGTATGACTTTCTGTGCAGAATTTCGCTGTAAAAAAGTAGCATCAGCCATATGAAACATTTTTCGTGTAACACTAATTCGAATAAACTGTGCGCAAAAAAATCGCTTTTTATCATTTTTTATCAATAACAGTAATAAAAGTCCTTATCAAACGCGTTCATGATTGAAGTTTTTTTTTTATATATATACGTCTCTACGCGTTTACCTGGAGTGCACCTGGCAACACTTTTCCTGCACACTCTTCATATGCCTAACACTTACACTATAAATAATATGTAGGCGCTTTATACGTCTAACAGTAATATTAGAAAATGTTATCTATATGATATACACATACACGCAACAGAAATAGTGAATATCATCACCATAAGTTACATTTATATATACGTGTCATATACAACTAACACTAACATTTAAAAAAACATCCAAAACCACGGCCATCTTGACAAACACCGCCGTATACACATTAAAACACTTAACACCATAAGTGCGAACATCACCACCGCATATACATTAAATTCGAAATCTAACACCATAGAATACACATTAAAAAAACTAACACCACCACCGTGAACACACCATCACTTACAACACCCACGTCAACACATTAAAACACCTAACACCGTCACCACAAACACAACACCGTCACCACAACCGCCAAACGTGCACACAACACCATCACCACAAACACCACACGTGCACACAACACCATCACCACAACCGCCACACGTGCACGCAACACCGTCACCACAACCGCCACACCCACACACCCCTAACACCTCCCCCACCCCCGCCACACTCCCCGCCGACGCCACCCCGCCGAGCCCCAACGCCCCAAGGATCCCCAACGCCCCAAGGATCCCCAACGCCCCAAGGATCCCCAACGCCCCAAGGATCCCCAACGCCCCAAGGATCCCCAACGCCCCAAGGATCCCCAACGCCCCAAGGATCCCCACCGCCCCAAGGATCCCCACCGCCCCAAGGATCCCCACCGCCCCAAGGATCCCCAACGCCCCAAGGATCCCCAACGCCCCAAGGATCCCCAACGCCCCAAGGATCCCCAACGCCCCAAGGATCCCCGACGCCCCAAGGATCCCCGACGCCCCAAGGATCCCCGACGCCCCAAGGATCCCCAACGCCCCAAGAATCCCCAACGCCCCAAGGATCCCCAACGCCCCAAGGATCCCCAACGCCCCAAGGATCCCCAACGCCCCAAGGATCCCCAACGCCCCAAGGATCCCCAACGCCCCCAGGATCCCCCACGCCCCAAGGATCCCCCACGCCCCCAGGATCCCCCACGCCCTGCGATCCCCAAGGATCCCCAACGCCCCAAGGATCCCCAACGCCCCAAGGATCCCCAACGCCCCAAGTGATCCCCAACGCCCCAAGGATCCCCAACGCCCCAAGCGATCCCCAACGCCCCAAGGATCCCCAACGCCCCAAGCGATCCCCAACGCCCCAAGGATCCCCAACGCCCCAAGGATCCCCAACGCCCCAAGGATCCCCAACGCCCCAAGGATCCCCAACGCCCCAAGGATCCCCAACGCCCCAAGGATCCCCAACGCCCCAAGGATCCCCAACGCCCCAAGGATCCCCCACGCCCCAACGATCCCCCACCCCCCCAAGATCCCCCACCCCCCCCGGGTCCCCACCGCCCCAAGGATCCCCAACGCCCCAAGGATCCCCAACGCCCCAAGGATCCCCAACGCCCCCAAGGATCCCCAACGCCCCAAGGATCCCCAACGCCCCAAGGATCCCCAACGCCCCAAGGATCCCCAACGCCCCAAGGATCCCCAACGCCCCAAGGATCCCCAACGCCCCAAGGATCCCCAACGCCCCAAGGATCCCCAACGCCCCAAGGATCCCCAACGCCCCAAGGATCCCCAACGCCCCAAGGATCCCCAACGCCCCAAGGATCCCCAACGCCCCAAGGATCCCCAACGCCCCAAGGATCCCCACCGCCCCAAGGATCCCCAACGCCCCAAGGATCCCCAACGCCCCAAGGATCCCCAACGCCCCGCCGAGCCCCAACGCCCCAAGGATCCCCACCGCCCCAAGGATCCCCACCTCGCCTCGGCGGCCAGGACACCGGCGAGCGCTGCAACACAGGAGATTGGCAGGTCGTACGAATGAATCCCTTTAGTCTGTGAATGATGAATGCCGTCAACACGCACGCTGAACACGGCTGAACTCGGGTCAGGTGAACGCCGATGGCAGTGGCGGTGTTCAGCTTCCTTCGCCAAGGCGGTGTTGCGGTTCGTTAATTGGTTGGGTTTTCTCTTTCTGTTTACGTGTGTTCGTTGACTGACTTGCCTTGTGTTTCCTTTTGTGTTCAGGTAAGTACATTTTTTTCTTTTTTTACTGTTGTTTTGAGTGGTTTTGATTTTGGGTAAGATGTGGCAAACCATGTTTTTATTATTCTTTTTCTCTTTTTTCTGATTCGAGTTTTTCAATTATTTTTTTTGTGTGTGTGTTTTGGGGCGAGTGAACCCTCGTACGCCTGGTGTTTGAACTATGGAACCCGGAATAAAATCACTTGTTTCTCCTTATCTTATTGTCTATTCGTGTCTCTCGTTTCTAGCTGAATGTTATTATTATTTTCTGTCTCTGTCTATCTATCTGTCTAACTATCTATCTATCTTCCTTTCTATCTATCTACCTATCTACCTCTCCTCCCTCCCTCCCCTCCCTCCCTCCCCTCTTATCAAAACTTCATCAAAAGTATCCCAACTTCCTTCCTTCCGAATAACTCGAACTTACCTCAAAAAAAAAAAAAAAAAGAGTTGAAGATACCTTCATATAGTCTCAAAGCCAGATCTCCATAAGAGCGAGAATCCAATCCCACGGCCAATAACCCGGCCCTGGCATAAGGAACTGGGGCATCTCGGCGTCCGGGTTCCGTTGCCTTGGCAACCTTCGCCGCGGTCATTGCGTCATGCTCGTTCTGCGAGCGTCCCTCGCTTTCTCTTGCCTCCTCCCCTCTTCCTCTTCTTTCTCTTCCTCTTTCTCTTCTTTCTCTTCCTCCTCCTCTTCCTTTTTTCTCCTTCCTCTTTCTCTTCCTTCCTCCTCCTCTTCCTCTTTCTCTTCCTTTTTTTCCTCTTCCTCTTTCTCCTCTTCTTCCTCCTCCTCTTCCTCTTTTTCTTTCCTCCTCCTCTTCTTCTGTTTATTCTTCCCTCCCCCTCTTCCTCTTTCTCTTCTTTCTCTTCCTCTTCCTCTTTCTCTTCTTCCTCATCCTTTTTCTCTTCTTCCTCATCCTCTTTATCTTCTTCCTCATCCTCATCCTCTTTTTCTTCTTTCTCATCCTCTTCCTCTTTCTCTTCTTCCTCATCCTCTTCCTCTTTCTCTTCTTCCTCATCCTCTTCCTCTTTCTCTTCCTCTTCCTCTTTCTCTTCTTTTTTCCTCTTCCTCTTTCTCTTCCCTCCTCCCCCTCTTCCTCTTTCTCCTCTTTCTATTCCTCTTCCTCTTTCTCTTTCTATTCTTTCCATTTCCTCTTTCTCTTCTTTTCCTCTCCCTCTTCCTCTTTCTCTTCTTTCCTCCTCCCTCTCTTTCTCTTCTTTCCTCCTCCTCTTCCCCTTTCTCTTCTTTCCTTTTCCTCTTCCTCTTTCTCTTCTTTCTCTTCCTCTTCCTCTTTCTCTTCTTTCCTCCTCTTCATCTTTCTCTTCTTTCCTCCTCCTCTTTCTTTTCTTTCCTCCTCCTCTTCCTCTTTTCCTTCTTTCCTCCCCCTCCTCCTCTTTCTCTTCTTTCCTTTTCATCTTCCTCTTTCTCTTCTTTCCTCTTCCTCTTCCTCTTTTTCTTTACTCTTCCTCTTTTTTTTTCTTTCCTCCTCCTCTTCCTCTTTTTCTTCTCTCCTCTTCCTCTTTCTCTTCGTTCTCTTCCTCTTCATCTTTCCCTTCTTTACTCTTCCTCTTTCTCTTCTTTCCTCCTTCCTCTTCCTCTTTCTTTTCTTTGCTCTTCCTCTTTTTCTTCTTTCCTCTTCCTCTTTCTCTTCGTTCTCTTCCTCTTCATCTTTATTTTGTTTCCTCCTCCTCTTCCTCTTTTTTTCTTTCCTCTTCCTCTTTCTCTTCTTTCCTCTTCCTCTTCCTCTTTCTTTTCTTTCCTCCTCCTCTTCCTCTTTTTCTTCTTTCCTCTTCCTCTCTCTTCGTTCTCTTCCTCTTCATCTTTCTCTTTTTTCCTCCTCCTCTTCCTCTTCCTCTTCCTCTGCCTAACTCTAATGCTATGGGAGGGATATGAACATGCATATATACATATTCATTGCATGTGTGTGTTATGTGTGTTTGTGCTGTGTATGTATGTTGTGTGTGTGCGTGTGCGTGTGTGTGTGTGTGTGTTGTGTGTGTGCGTGCGTGTGTTTGTTGTGTGTGTTGTGTGTGTGTGTGTGTGTGTGTGTGTGTGTGTTGTGTGTGTGCGTGCGTGTGTGTGTGTGTGTGTGTGTGTGTGTGTGTGCGTGTGCGTGTGTGTGTGTGTGTGTGTGTCCAACAAATAGATTAACTAAAGGAAAAATCCCATAACGCTACGTTATTAATGTATCCTTATTTATGCTCCGAAAATTAATGTATATTAACATATTCATGCTCCAAAAAGTAATATTTTTTTCTTTCCTTCCTTCTTTTTATAATGAAGCTCTGTCAAATTAAATAAGAAATAAAATAAAATTGCTTTTATCTATTATCTCTCTCTCTCTCTCTCTCTCTCTCTCTCTCTCTCTCTCTCTCTCTCTCTCTCTCTATATATATATATATATATATATATATATATATATATATATATATATATATATATATATATATATATATATAAATGTATAAAAATAGATAAATAGGTAGATAAATAGATAAGTCCGTACACACAAGTATTCATACCTATATATATATACACACCCATCCATTCATACACGCATATATACATGCATACATACATGCATACATACATACATACAATAGACATACATACATACATGCATCCATATATACACATACATACATAAGTATATACACGCATACATAAATACATACAGTATAGATAGACAGACAGTTAGGCAAATAGACAGACGGATATTCTCCCTCTATGCACCAGTTGGTCCATTTATTTATCTCTCCCTCTCCATCTCCACATTTCCTCTCCCTCAGCATTCGCCCCCTCCTTCCCCTCCCTTCCTCCCTACCTCCACCCTTCCTATATTTCCGCCTCAACCGTTTCCCATCTTCCATCTTCCTCCCTTCCTTCTCTCTTCCCTTCCCCTTCCTTCCCTTCTTTCCACAGTTTTCCTCTCTCTCAATCCTTCCCATTCCTTCGTCCTCCCTTCTCTTCCTTTCCAATCCTTCTCCTCCCTTTACTCTCCCTTCCCCTCGCCCTTGGTGCCTCGCCTCTCTATTCCTCCACCCCCCCTCCTTCTCCCTTTCCTTCCCTTCCCCATCCCTCCCGTCCCTACTCCTCCTTCTCCTCCATTCTTTAATCCTTCCCCTTCCCCTCTGGCCCCTTCCTATTCCCTCCTCCTCCTCCCTTCCCTTCCCATCTCCCTCTTGATCCCTCCCCTCCCTACACCTCTTTCTCCCCTCCCCCTCTTCCCTTATCTTTCCCCTCCCCCCTCTCCTCATCCTTCTCCCCCTTCTCCAATCCCTCCCTCTCCTCCTCCCATCCCTACGCTTTCCCCCCACTACTCCTCCCTCCCCCTTCCCTCCTCTTTCCCCTCTTCCCTCCCACTTCCCCTTTCCCTCCCTCCCACTTCCCCTTTCCCTCCCT
>NC_091568.1:41714524-41717024 GCF_042767895.1 Penaeus vannamei | reverse complement strand
TATATATATATATATATATATATATATATATATATATATATATATATATATATATATATATATATATATATATATATATATATATATATATATATATATATACACATATATATGTTTATACATACATACACATACACAAATAAGTACACATATTTCGTTAGATACATCTGCCTACACAATGAAATGAGCCGAAAACAAGATCCAGAGGAAGAGCCCCCCCCCACCCCCCACCCCCACGACATCTCCCCAAACACTGCTCGGATGACATCGACACCCGCGCCCACCGCCTGCCAGAAGGCCCCCTCCCCCTCCCTCTCCCCTCCCCCTTCCCTCCGCCTTCCCCTCCCACCCCCTCACCTCCTCCTCCTCTTCCCCCTTCCCTCCGCCTCCCTCCCCCTTCCCTCACCTCCTCCCCCTCCCCCTTCCCTCCGCCTTCCCTCCCCATACCCTCCCTCCTCCTCCTCCCCCTCCCCCTTCCCTCCGCCTTCCCTCCCCATCCCCTCACCTCCTCCTCCTCCCCCTCCCCCTTCCCTCCACCTTCCCCCCCATCCCCTCACCTCCTCCTCCTCCCCCTCCCCCTTCCCTCCTCCTTCCCTCCCCACCCCCTCCCCTCCCCGTCCCCCTCCCCCCTTCCCTCCGCCTTCCCTCCCCATCCCCTCTCCTTCCTCCTCCTCCTCCTCCCCCCCTTCCCCCCGCCTTGCCTCCCCATCCCTCCCCTCCTCCTCCCCCCTCACCTCCTCCTCCCCCTCCCCCTTCCCTCCGCTTCCCTCCTCCCCCCTCCCCTCCCCCTCCTCCCTCCCCCATCCCCCCTCCTCCTCCCTCCTCCTCCCTCCCCCTTCCCTCCGCCTTCCCTCCCCACCCCCTCACCCTCCTCCTCCCCTCCCCCCTCCCCATCCCCTGATCCTTATCTCCTCGGTATCTAAAGGCGACGCGGAGTCAAGTTACATCCGAAGCTCATTTCCATTGCTAAGCAGAGCTCCTCCTCGGATCGGGAATGTGTAAGCACAGGAGAGATAAGGGCGTGAGGCGGCGCCCTTCCGCCCCGCCCCGGGCCTCTTCTCTCCTTCTCTCCTCCTCCTTTTCTTATCTCGTTATGGCAGTTCCGATCCGGAGGCGACGCAGAGGACGAGAGATGTAAAGAGTGACAAGACCGAAGGGTAAAACAAGATACATGCACACGAGCATGGATATATATATATATATATATATATATATATATATATATATATATATATATATATATATATATATATATATATATATATATATACTGATTTCTCAGTATCCTGTCTAGCATCTCACCAGATCTCGCGCCACAGTCAACGTACCTGAAAAGAAGAAAAATTGTCTGTTAGCAGTGAACATGATAACAATAAAGATGTTATAGCACAACGCACTTTCTGTCACATCTGGAAAATGTAACTATATGCATAAATGATGCTACCGCGTTCGTTATTGTGTCTGGAAGAGATAAAAGTAAATAGCTCAAGTTCATAATGAACATCAGGTATACCACTTAACTTCTGAATCAAAGCGACAGTGAAGTGAAGAAGCAATATCAAGCCAACAAAACAATACTTTTATCAAATGAATGAGATAAGAATTCAAAGGAACATAACCTGTTGTATAATTACATATAATTGTAGAAGAACGTTCACTTCACACCCGAAGTATAAAAAAACAATCTAAAACGTTTTACATGTTTCAAAAGGCATCTCCACAGACAAGCATCTTATGTAACAGCGTCCATCCGCCCACGACCGAACACACGTCAAGAACAACAGCAAGAAGCTAAAACAAGTCTGGGAGTGACCGAACACATGTGGCAGTGTTTCGGAGTGACACAAGAGAGGGAGAACGAGGGAGGGGAGGAGAGAAGGGGAGAAGGGGAGGGGAACATGTGGGTGTCAGATCATGTCGTTCAGGGAATGCCACCTCACTCCCGGAGTAGAGAGTGCCAAGATGTGTCACTTTTTGGGGTCCTGCTCTCGAAAATGGTGAATGGAAAGGGATAACATTTTTATTTCTTTTTCATCTTTTTTTATCTTTTTTGAGGAAAGTAAGAGCTAGCAGATTGTGTGTTTAGAGGGGGAATATATATACATCGCCCCGTGGGAGAGCCACAGGGGGGCGGGGGAATCCCACTTGGGAAAATAAGACGAAACGAAATCTTCTGGAAAGCTCCGGGAGGTTTGGATTGGACACGGCCGACAGTTGTCCTCCACTTCAGCCATTACTTGCAGACAATAGTTTCTTCCTACCTCCTGCGCCTCCCGCCCCCCCCCCCCGCGCCCCCTCCCCACCCTCCTCCCCGCCCTGCTGTTGCCCCTTCTCCCCCTCCCTTCCCTCCCCTCATGCCCCCTCTCCTCTCTTCTCCCACTTCCTCTCCCTCTCTCCTCCCTCTCCCTGCCCCTCCCCCTCTTTCTAGTCCTTCTCCTGCCCTATCCACTCCTCCGACTGTCCTTCCCCTCCCGTTCCTGCCTCTCCCTTCCCTCTCCCG
>NC_091568.1:41702024-41707024 GCF_042767895.1 Penaeus vannamei | reverse complement strand
TCCTCTCCTCTCTCCCTTCTTCCCCTCTCCCCCCCTCCCTCCTCTCCTCCTTTCCCTCCTCTCCTCTCTCCCCTCTTTCCCTCCTCTCCCCTCTCTCCTCCGCTTCCCTCCCCTCTCCTCTCCCCTCTCCCTCCTTTCTTCCCTCTCCTCTTTCCCTCCTCTCCTCTCTCCCCCTCTCCCCCTCCCCTCTCCTTCTTTCCCTCCTCTCCTCTTTCCCTTCTCCCCTCTCTTCTCTCCCTCCTCTCCCTCTTCTCCTCTCTTCCCTTTCCCCTTTCCCTCCTTTCCTCTCTCCCCTCACCGTCCTCTCACTCGCTTCTTCTTCTCCCTCCTCCTTGCTCTCTTTTATTTCCCTTTTCTCTCCTCTCACTTCTTCCTGCTCTTCCTCATTTCTTCTCTCCTTCCTCTCCCATCTTCCTCCTTTCCCCTCTCTTTCCTCACCCTCATCTCCTCTCTCCCTGTTGTCCTTCTTTTCCCTTTCTCCCCTCTCCCACCTCTTCCCTTCCCTGCTCCTTCTCTTTCTTACCTCCTTTCCTTCTCCCGTTTTTCTTCCCCTATCTTCCTCCTCCCCTCCCCCCCCCCCCGTTTTCTCCCCCCTCCCCCCTCCCCCCCTTCCCATCCCTTACATCTGATCGCCCCCTCCACTCCCCTGCTCCCCCCCCCCCCCCCCCCCCCCCCCACCCTTCCCTCGTCACTTCGGGATTTTCGTTCCCGAGGGAGCGAAAGGAGACGGAGAAGAAGAGGGAAGAGAGAAGAAGGTGGAGAAGGAGAGAAAGAGAAAAATAAAAATATAAAGAAGTTCGAGGAGGAGAGAGAGAGAGAGAAAGAAATGGATAAAGAAGATCGAGATTCAGAGATAGAGAGAAGGACAAAGATAAAGAAGGCCGGGAAGGAGAGAGAGAGAAAAAGGAAAAGGAAGAGAAAAAGATAAAAAAAGGAATACAAAAAAGATAAATAAAAAGTTAAAGAAAGTCTAGAATGAGAGATAAAGAGAAGAAAAAAACAAGAAGAAAGAGAAAGAAAAAAGAAAAATCGAAGAAGAGAAAGAGAAAAGGAAAAAGAAAAAGAAGGTCCAGAAAGAGAAATAGAGAAAGAAAAAGGTAAAGATCGAGAATGAGAACCAGAGAGAAGGAAAAAGACCAAGAAGGGCGCAAAAGGAGAGATAAAAAGAAAAAATAATAAAGAAGGAGAGATAAAGAGAAAGGAAAAGGGAAAATACGGCGGAGAGGAAAGGAGAGAATAATAGAAAGATAAAGAAGGTCGAAAACGAGATATAGAGAGAAAGGAAAAAAAAAATACAGAATATTGAAAGGGAGAGATAGAGAATGGACAAAAAGAAAATGTCGCGAACGAGAGATAGAGAGAAAGAAAAGGAGAAAGAAGAACGAAAAGAGACAGAGAGAAGGAAAGATAGGAAGAACGTCGAGAAGAGAAACAGAGAAAGAAGAAGACAAAAAAAAGACCGAGAAGGAGAGATAAAGAGAAGGAAATGGGGAAATCGGGAGAAGAATAAGAGAGATAGAGAGAAAGAAAACCATGGATAAAGAGAAAGGAAAACATATAGAAGAGAAGGAGAGGGAAGAAGGAAAAGAAGAGCTAGATGGAGAGATAGAAGGAAGAAAAAGATTAAGAAAGAAATAACAGGAGAGAAGAGAATTAGAAAAGGGTTAAGGAGGTAGATGAATAGGAGGGACGGAGATAAGAAAAGGAGAAGGGGGAAGGGAGGGAGAAGAGAGGATAGAAAGAGAGAAGGAAAGGAAGGAAAAAGGAAGAGCGGGAAGGTGGGAGAAAGGGAAGGGAAGAACCAGAGAAAAGGTAGAGAGAAAGCTAAATAAAGAGAGAGACAGAGGAACAAAGAAAAACAAACCAAAAGCAGAAATAGAGAAATAGAGAAATAAAAGCAGAGGACAGGAGGGACAACCCCCCCCCCGTTTCTCTATCTCCTTAACCCCTTCTTCCCTCCCCCCCCCCTACGTCCTCCCACACCCCCTACTCCTTCCTCAACGTCCTATTCGCCCCCCCCAACTCTCTCCTCACTCCCCCATTCTACCCCCACCCATCCACCCGAATGTCCTACTTTCCTGCCCTCTCTCCCTCCCCTCTACCCCCTCCCCACCCACCCCTCCACCTCATCACCCTCCCCCACCCCGTAGAAACATCCTCTCCCTCCATCCCCTCCCCTACCCTCTCCCCTCCCTACTCCCCACTCCTCTCTCACCCACCTCCCCCACCCCATCATCCTCTCCCTCTCCCTCCCCACCCCATCACCCTCTCCCTCTCCCACTCCCCACTCCCCTTTCGCCCCCTCCGCATCACCACCCTCCTCTCCTCTCCCCCTTCCCACCCCGCCCCATCGACCTCTCCTCTCCCCCTCCCTCCCCGCTCTCTCACCCTCCCTCTCCCCCTCCCTCTCCCCCTTCCCACCCCGCCCTATCACCCTCCCTCTCCCCCTCCCCCCCCCCCACCCCCCCCCCCGTTACTTCGGATATCGGAAAGTAATTTACAAAGAAAGGCAAAGAAAACCCGCCCCGGACAATGCAGCTGGCAACCGCGTCCTGCTGCGAGAGGAACTTTCTAGAACATCGGTCCTGCTCGCCATGGAGGCGGGCGGGGAAGAGGGAGGGAGAGGGAGGGAAGGGGAAGAGGGAGGGAGATGGAGGGAGGCAGAAGGAAGGGGATGATGGAGGGAGAGGGAGGGAAGGGGAAGAGGGAGGGAGACAGAGGGAAGGGGAAGAGGGAGGGAGACAGAGAGAAGGGGTTGGTGGAGGGAGAGGGAAGGGGAAGAGGGAGGGAGAGGGAGGGAGGCAGAGGGAAGGGGAAGAGGGAAGGGGATGATGGAGGGAGAGGGAAGGGGAAGAGGGAGGGAGAGGGAAGGGGAAGAGGGAGGAGAGGGATGATGGAGGGAGAGGGAGGGAGACAGAGGGAAGGGGAAGAGGGAGGGAGGCAGAGGAGAGGGGAAGAGGGAGAGAGGCAGAGAAGAGGGGAAGATGGAGAGAGGCAGAGGAGAGGGGAAGAGGGAGGGAGGAAGCAGAGGGAAGGGGATGATGGAGGGAGAGGGAGGGAAGGGGAGGATGGAGGGAGAGGGAGGGAGACAGAGGGAAGGGGATGATGGAGGGAGAGGGAGGGAGACAGAGGGAAGGGGAAGAGGGAAGGGGATGATGGAGGGAGAGGGAGGGAGGCAGAGGGAAGGGGAAGAGGGAGGGAGGCAGAGGAGAGGGGAAGAGGGAGAGAGGCAGAGGGAAGGGGAAGAGGGAGGGAGGCAGAGGGAAGGGGGAGAGGGGAGGAGAGGGAAGGGGGGAGGGAGGGAGAGTGAGGGAAGGGGAAGAGGGAGGGGAGGCAAGGGGAAGAGGGAAGGGGAAGAGGGAGGGGGCAGAGGGAAGGGGAAGAAGGAGGGAGGCAGAGGGAAGGGAGAAGAGGGAGGGAGGGAGAGGGAAGGGAAGAGGGAGGGAGACAGAGGGAGGGAGACAGAGGGAAGGGGAGAGGGAGGGAGGCAGAGGGAAGAGGATAATGGAGGGAGACAGAAGGAAGGGGAAGAGGGAAGGGGAAGAGGGAGGGAGAGGGAGGGAAGGGGATGATGGAGGGAGAGGGGAAGGGGACAGAGGGAGGGAGACAGCGGGGAAGGGTGAAGAGGGAGGGAGACAGAGGGAAGGGGAAGAGGGAGGGAGACAGAGGGAGAGGGGAAGAGGGACAAAACCAGGGAGACAATAAGAGGGAAGGGGAAGAGAGAGAGAGAGGGTGAGAGTAGAGAGAGAGAGAGAGGGAGGGAGAGCTGGGAGAGAGGGAGGGACAAAACCAGGGAGAAAATGAGAGGGAAGGGGAGTGAGTGAGTGAGAGAAGATAGATAGATAGAGAGAGAGAGAGAGAGAGCGAGAAAGGAAAGAAAGATGGAGAGAGAGAAAGGAGAGAAGAGAGATAGGAAAAAATATGGAAAGATAGATAAAGAAAAAGAGAGAGACAAAGAATTGGAGGAAAGAGAAAAGGGCAGACACGAAAGAGAGTGAGAAACATAGACACAGAGAAAAATAAAACAAACTAACACAGCCCCCCCCTCCCCCCCCCCGTCTCCAAATTAACAATACATCACCAAGACGTTTTATTTTCCTTATTTATCTCTGTCATTCTTCTCTCTTCGTTTTATTTCGTTTACCTCATCTTGTCTTATGTAAGAAGAAACCCGTTAAAAGTTAAAGAAAAAAGAAAAAAAACGTTTAACGTACTACGGAAGAGTTACATGTGAAAGAAAACGTAATATATATATATATATATATATATATATATATATATATATATATATATATATATAGAGAGAGAGAGAGAGAGAGAGAGAGAGAGAGAGAGAGAGAGAGAGAGAGAGAGAGAGAGAGAGAGAGAGAGAGAGAGAGAGAGAGAGAGAGAGAGAGAGAGAGAGAGAGAGAGAGAGAGAGAGAGAGAGAGAGAGAGAGAGATAGATAGATAGATAGATAGATAGATAGATAGATAGATAGATAGATAGATAGATAGATAGATAGATAGATAGATAGATATAGATAGATAGATAGATAGATAGATAGATAGATAGATATAGATATAGATATAGATATAGATATAGATATAGATATATATACATATATGCAATGGAATTCAAGGTATTCAAAGCCCTACTTTGTGCTGCGTCTCTTTGTCCGAATCTATGAGAGACATGTCTTTGATCCTTCCCCTAAAAGCATTCAAATTGGAACAACAAACAAACTTCGGTGTTCTTGTTATGCCGTGTTTTTGTTCGACGCAGAGGCGAGTGCGCGCGCGCCAGGAATATTCGGGTGGATGCTATGGACGCTCGCCTGTGTGCACATCGCGTGCGTGAGGTCGAAAGCAAGTGTGCACATGGATAAGTATGTACTCAAACATGTACAAATCCACAAAATGACTGACACACGACCTCACTCATGAACAAACAAATGCAATATACATACGCACACACACACACACTCACACTCACATGTATATACATATATAGATACATA
>NC_091568.1:41684524-41692024 GCF_042767895.1 Penaeus vannamei | reverse complement strand
AGATAGACACAGAGCCATAGACACACAACCACACACACACACACAGAAAGAGATGGATAGATAGAGAGAGAGAACAAAAGATTATAAACGACGTCTTGCATAACCCTCTGTTCACTCTTGAAGGTGACAAGTGGCTTCCACCCCCCCCCCACACCTCCTTCACCCCGGGGCCACTCCGTCCCCCTCTCCCCCTCCCCTACTCTCGCACCCCGTGATTTTGTCAATGACACTGATTTGTCGTCATTTTGACGGGTAGCGGGGGGAGAGAGGGAGGGCGTTGCAGTTACTTTAATCCCTAAGGCAGAAACACATATACAGACATAAAGACGCTTACGTAGTCTACACGCACGCAGGCAAACATACAAAAAACGCACGCACACACACGCACACTGACGGAAATTAGCATATCCTTGGAGAAAAGATAACTCACACCTACGCTCTCCTTTCCCTCACGTCGGGCAAGGTATTCTAAGATCATCCGCAACAGAAAAGGCGAAGTTATCCTCCCACATACCTGCGAAGAGAGGAAATAGGATTATTAGTGCAATATATCGATAGTCTGTCTTGTAAATAGTATAGAGAGAGAGAGAGAGTGGAGAGAGAGAGAGAGAGAGAGAGAGAGAGAGAGAGAGAGTAAGAGAGAGAAAGAGAAACAGAGAGAGAGAGAAAGAGATAAAGAGAGAGAGAGAGAAAGAGAGAGAGACAGAGAAAGAGAGAAAGAGTGAGAGAGAGAGAGAGATCTACTAATAGAAAGACAGAGAGAGTGAGAGAGAGAGAGAGAGAGATCTACGAATAGAAAGACAGAGAGAGTGAGAGAGAGAGAGAGAGAGAGAGAGAGAGTTAGAGAGAAAGAGAAAGAGAGAGAGATAGTGAGTGAGAGAGAGAGAGAGAGAGTAAGAGAGAGAAAGAGAGAGAGATTGAGAGACAGAGAGAGATCTATTAATAGAAAGACAGTATTTAGAGAAAGAGATGGGCAAAAAAAGAGAGGAAGAGAGAGAATCAACAAGAAAATACTCATATTCCTTCAAGATGACTCATAACACAAATATATTTTTCCAGGAATTATTTTAGCCTCGTAGCCCAAAATTGACAAAGATTCTTCCGTCTACTCGTATGGGAGCAAGTTTTTTTTAACGCAAACCTCTATACATGTTTATGAAACTATGAAAATAACATTATATATATTTTCTGGTGACTCATTTTTTTATGTATCATGTATCCTATATACATGGTAGTTATTGGTATCACTCGTACTGGCATCGTTGACAATATTGCTCATTCTAATTTCTTTATTGAGATATTTTTTATTGTTGTCTTCATCGTTACTTTGTTTGGCGTTGTGATTGTTAGACTTAGAATCCCTAATCTCGTACGAATCATCATCACCAACATTATAATCCTCAAATTAGCCATCATCCCCGCCATTATCATCAAATCTCTTCATAGATCCACCTTTATTTTTCTTTGCATATCATCATATTATCTATCATTTTCCCCTCTCCAGAGACATCAAGGAAGGAATCCTTTAATGACACGAATCGCTTCCGCCGCTGCTATTTATACTCCGTCTGACAAGCGAGCTTATCCTGGATCGACGCCGTTCGCCGAAGGCCGTGACGTCATCAGCCTTCCCCGCGTTTTTGTAGCGCTTTTCCCGCGTATGGATTCTTCTCCGTGTTACTGGAGGTCTATCCCCTTCCCTTCCCACCTCTCCTTTCTGTTCTCTCTCCTCTTCTCCTTGTCCCTCTTCCCTTCCTCTTCTCCTTCACTTGCTTCCTATCCCTAATCCACTCCACCGCGGGTTGCAAGAGGAAAATTACAAGTTATTTGTGGATTGGTATGTATTTGCCGCCATATTTGTGTTCCCTGCGTGCAAGAAGGGCATTCTCCTTCTCTCGTTTTAGTCTTGTTTCGCTTATTTTTGTCCTATCGTTTATGTTCAGTTTTTTTTATATATAGCTGTTGTTTTTGGTTTTGTGTTTCCCTTTCTCTGATTAGAGGTGTGTTATCCATATGCATTTTGCCGTTTGTCAATGAATGTCTCTCTCTATCTATCTGTCTGTCTGGCTGTCTATCTAGCTATCTATCTCCCTCTCTATCTGTCTGTCTGTCTTTGTCTCTTTCTCTCTCTCCATATATATATATATATATATATATATATATATATATATATATATATATATATATATATATATATATATATATATATATATATATATATATATATATATATATATATATATATATATATATATATATATATATATATTTATAGATATACATCTCTATACATTCCTCTCTCTCTCTCTCTCTCTCTCTCTCTCTCTCTCTCTCTCTCTCTCTCTCTCTCTCTCTCTCTCTCTCTCTCTCTCTCTCTCTCTCTCTCTCTCTCTCTCTCTCTCTCTCTCTCTCTCTCTCTCTCTCTCTCTCTCTCACTCACTCACTCTCTCTCTCTCTCTTTCTCTCTCTCTCTCTGTCTCTCTCTCACTCTCTCTCTCTCTCTTTCTCTCTCTCTCTCTCTCTCCCTCTCTCTCTCTCTCTCTCTCTCTCTCTCTCCCTCCCACCCTCCCTCCCTCTCTCCCTCTCTCTCTTTCTCTCTCACTCCCTCCCTCCCTCTCTCTCTCTCTCTCTCTCTCTCTCTCTCTCTCTCTCCCTCTCTCCCTCTCTCTCTCTCTCTCTCTCTCTCTCTCTCTCTCTCTCTCTCTCTCTCCTCTCTCTCTCCCTCTCTCTCCCTCTCTCTCTCTCTCTCTCTCTCTCTCCCTCCCTTCCCTATCCTCCCTCCCTCCCTCCCTCTCTCTCTCTCTCTCTCTCTCTCTCTCTCTCTCTCTCTCTCTCTCTCTCTCTCTCTCTCTCTCTCTCTCTCTCTCTCTCTCTCTCTCTCTCTCTCTCTCTCTCTCTCCTTCCTCCCTTCCTCCCTCCCTGTTCCCTCTTGTATATTCACCCATTAATCTTTTTCTTCCCGCCTGAATGCCTTCCTGTTTCTCATCCCCCTTACCCTCTTCTTGCCCTCCCCCAACCAATCCTTCATCCCCCACCCCCATATCTTCCACTCCCTCACCCTACTATCCTCCCCCATCCTCCCCCATCCTCTCCACCCCCGCCCTCCCCATCCCCTCCACCCCCGCCCTCCCCCATCCTCTCCACCCCGCCCTCCCCCTTCCTCTCCACCCCGCCCTCCCCCCATCTTCCAGCCCCACCTTCCTATCTTCCATCCCCCTATCCTCCCCCCTCCTCCCCCTCCTCCGCCTTGTGTACAGCCCCATATATCATTACTAACGTCCGCAGAGTCACTGTAAATCTAATTTGTTATAGAACGTTGGTGTGCGTGCGCGTGTGCGTGGGTGCGTGCGTGTATGGTTGTATGTGCGTGTGGGGGGGAGGGAGTGTGTGTGTGTGTGTGTGCATAGTTGTATGTGCGTGTGGGGGGAGGGAGTGTGTGTGTGTGTTTGTGTGCATAGTTGTATGTGCGTGTGGGGGGGGGGGGAGGTGTGTGTGTGTGTGTGTGTGTGTGTGTGTGTGTATGTGTGTGTGTGCATAGTTGTATGTGCGTGTGGGGGGAGTGTGTGTGTGTGTGTCTGTATGTGTGTGTGTATTATTGCATAGGTAATCGTCTCTGTATATGTGTGTATTTGTGCGTCTATGATTGCGTGTGTGTGCGGATGATGATCAATATTAGCATATCTGTGAATCTGCATTTGCATGTTTTCCCATATATGGCCATCAGTATAACCCTCATCTCCATCCTTCTGTCGAACTGACCCACTAATGCGATGTGTTTATCTCTATCTCTCTCACCACGCCACCTCCCAAAGTAAGAAAGAAAAGAAAAAAAAAAAAAAAAAAAGTAAAAAAAAAAAAAAACGCACATTTTCTTCAAATTTTACGTGAAATGACTAAACTTCCTTTGTTTCGGAAAACCTGTCCTTCTGTCAGTACATATTCTTTATCTGCACTTTTCACGTGTCAAATTTCCTTTTCCCTTTGCTTTTTCTTTGTTTATTTTTTTTTCTTTTTTTCGATTCTTCTTTCTTTTGTTTTTTTGTTATTTTTTTTCCTGCCTGTTCGTTTCGTCCAAATTGTGAAAAAAAGAAAAAAATCCATCAGGGTGACGGCGTCCGTTGCCTCGGCTCGCTTCAGGAGTTGACGTTGGCATTCGGACACTTTTACGAGCCTTCACGTTCGCTCTGCCTGCGCTGGTCTTGCTGGCGCTCGCTGGCACCTGCTCGTCCTTGCTTGTACTTGCTCGTACTTGCTTTTACTTGCTTTTACTTGCTTGTACTTGCTTTTACTTGCTTGTACTTGCTCGTCCTTGCTTGCACCTGCTTGTACTTGCTTGTACTTGCTTGTACTTGCTCGTCCTTGCTTGTACTTGCTTGTACTTGCTCGTCCTTGCTTGTACTTGCTTGTACTTGCTTGTACTTGCTTGTACTTGCTTGTCCTTGCTCGTCCTTGCTTGTACTTGCTTGTACTTGCTCGTCCTTGCTTGTACTTGCTTGTACTTGCTCGTCCTTGCTTGTACTTGCTTGTACTTGCTTGTATTTGCTTGTACTTGCTTGTACTTGCTTGTCCTTGCTCGTCCTTGCTTGTACTTGCTCGTCCTTGCTCGTCCTTGCTCGTACTTGCTTGTACTTGCTTGTACTTGCTCGTACTTGCTTGTACTTGCTTGTACTTGCTCGTACTTGCTCGTCCTTGCTTGTACTTGCTCGTACTTGCTCGTCCTTGCTTGTACTTGCTCGTCCTTGCTCGTACTTGTTCGTCCTTGCTTTTACTTGCTTGCACCTGCTCGTCCTTGCTTGTACTTGCTCGTCCTTGCTTGTACTTGTTCGTCCTTGCTTTTACTTGCTTGCACCTGCTCGTCCTTGCTTGTACTTGCTCGTCCTTGCTTGTACTTGCTCGTACTTGCTTGTACTTGCTCGTACTTGCTCGTATTTGCTTGTACTTGCTTGTACTTGCTCGTCCTTGCTTGTACTTGCTTGCACCTGCTCGTCCTTGCTTTTACTTGCTTGTACTTGCTTGTACTTGCTCGTACTTGCTTGTACTTGCTTGTACTTGCTTGCACCTGCTCGTCCTTGCTTGTACTTGCTTGTCCTTGCTTTTACTTGCTTGTACTTGCTCGTCCTTGCTTGTACTTGGTTGTACTTGCTCGTACTTGCTTGTATTTGCTTGTACTTGCTTGTACTTGCTCGTCCTTGCTTGTACTTGCTCGTACTTGCTTGTATTTGCTTGTACTTGCTTGTACTTGCTCGTCCTTGTTTGTACTTGCTTGTACTTGCTTGTACTTGCTCGTACTTGCTTGTACTTGCTTGCACCTGCTCGTCCTTGCTTGTACTTGCTTGTACTTGCTCGTCCTTGCTTGTACTTGCTTGTACTTGCTCGTCCTTGCTTGTACTTGGTTGTACTTGCTCGTACTTGCTTGTATTTGCTTGCACTTGATTGTACTTGCTCGTCCTTGCTTGTACTTGCTTGTACTTGCTCGTACTTGCTTGTACTTGCTTGCACCTGCTCGTCCTTGCTTGTACTTGCGTTCGTCCGTGTGTCTGCTTGTTTGTGATTTCGATTTTGTTTGTTTTCGTTTGTGTGTAATTTCGTTTATATTCATACTTGTTTGTGCCTAATTATATTTGTGTTTGTGTATTTTTAAACGGGTTCTTGTCTGTTTGTGTCTTCCATTTGCCTGCTTGTCCGAATCTCCGCCTGAGTCTCTTTGCTCGCCTAAGCCTCTAAATAGCATATGTTTGCGTGTCTTCAGTACCTGCGTCCGCACATATACGCATGCGTACACCGACGATTACATATCCTCATGAGTTTTGTAAAGCATATATACAATTGCCAGCGTGTATGTTTGTGTGTTTATGTTAAGTGCGAAGTGCTTGTTTTGACTCGACTTCCTCACGGCGGGGTCTGCGGAGGGAGAGGAAAGCAGCGTTCGGCCCCGTGCCAGGCGAGGAGGTGAGGTAAGGAAGGCGAGGTAAGGAAGGCGAGGCGAGGTAAGGAAGGCGATGCGAGAAGGCGAGGCGAGGTAAGGAAGGCGAGGCGAGGTAAGGAAGGCGAGGCGAGGAGGCGAGGTAAGGAAGGCGAGGCGAGGTAAGGAAGGCGAGGCGAGGTAAGGAAGGCGAGGCGAGGTAAGGAAGGCGAGGCGAGGTAAGGAAGGCGATGCGAGGAGGCGAGGTAAGGAAGGCGAGGCGAGGTAAGGAAGGCGAGGCGAGGAGGCGAGGTAAGGAAGGCGAGGCGAGGAGGCGAGGTAAGGAAGGCGAGGCGAGGAGGCGAGGTAAGGAAGGCGATGCGAGGAGGCGAGGTAAGGAAGGCGATGCGAGGAGGCGAGGTAAGGAAGGCGAGGCGAGGAGGCGAGGCGAGGCAAGGAAGGCGATGCATAAATAAATAGGCAAGACGTAAGTGTCGCGATGAGCAAAGAGCGAAATTAATGCCGCTTTAAATCGGTGATGTATGGTGAAAGAAAACAATTCTTTCTTTCTCTTCTTCTCTCTCGTTTCTCGTTCTGTTTTTGTTGTTTTTTTCTCACTTTCGTGATGTTTTCTTTATTTCTTCATCCTCCTCTCGCTTTTACGTTGTCTCTCTTTCTCGTTCATTCTCTATCTATCTATCTAACTATCTGTCTGCCTGCCTCTCTCTCTCTCTCTCTCTCTCTCTCTCTCTCTCTCTCTCTCTCTCTCTCTCTCTGTCTCTCTCTCTCTCTCTCTCTCTCTTTTCCTCTCTCTCTCTCTCTCTCTCTCTCTCTCTCTCTCTCTCTCTCTCTCTCTCTCTCTCTCTCTCTCTCTCTCTCTCTCTCTCTCCTTTCCCTCTCTCTCTCTCTCTCTCTCTCTTTTCCCCTCCCTCTCTCTCTCACTCCCCCCCCCTCTCTCTTTTTTACAAAACAAGCAAACATAAACTTTTTCCTGGAAAAACAACTTGATCCTGGAATCAAACGGCCGCCGTCGCCACCTTCGGATTTCCTCTTAATGGGTAACTTTATCGTGAATGAAGTCGAGGTCGTCCCTCATTCTGCTCCGCGGTGTGTGCCAGGTGGGGGGTTGGGAGGGGAGGGGGGGTGAGAAGGAGGTTGGTAGGGGGAAGGAGGGGGTGGGGGGAAGGAGGGGGGAAATGGAGGTTGGTGGGGGGAAGGAGGGGGTGGGAGGGAGTAGTGGTAGTTAGGGGGTGGGGGAGATGGAGGTTGGTGGGGGGAAGGAGGGGGGAGATGGAGGTTGGGTGAGAAGGAGGGGGTGAGATGGAGGTTGGTGGGGGAAGGAGGGGGTGAGATGGAGGTTGGTGGGGGAAGGAGGGGGGAGATGGAGGTTGGTGGGGGGAAGGAGGGGGGAGATGGAGGTTGGTGGGGGGAAGGAGGGGGAGATGGAGGTTGGTGGGGGGAAGGAGGGGGTGAGATGGAGGTTGGTGGGGGGAAGGAGGGGGGAGATGGAGGTTGGTGGGGGGAAGGAGGGGGGTGAGATGGAGGTTGGTGGGGGGAAGGAGTGGGGGAGATGGAGGTTGGTGGGGGAAGGAGGGGGG
>NC_091568.1:41672024-41679524 GCF_042767895.1 Penaeus vannamei | reverse complement strand
TCGCTGTCACTTTCACTCTCCCATCAACACTTTCATTTTCTTCATCCTACTCGTTGTTTTATTGTCCAGAATAAGTCTTCTCATTCGTGGTTTTTCCTTCTTATTTTCCTCCAATTTTCTAGTCCTGTTTGCCTTCAATTATCTCCCCTTCTATTTTCTCTCTTCCTTTTACTGTTCCTACCTTTCTTTTTTGCATCTTTGTTTATTCCCCTTTCTTCACTCTTTCTCTTCATTTTCTCTCTTCCTCCTCCATCTTTGTTTATTTTCTCCTTTTTCCTCTGTCTTCCTTTTTTTTTTAATCTTCTACTCTTCCTCCTTCCTCCATCCCTCCTTTTCGTTTCTTACACTTCCATTTTCGCTTCTGTTTCCTCTTTTACTCATTTACTATGTCCTCTTCTTCTTCCTCTGCCTTCCTATATCCCTTTTCCCTTTTTTTTCTTTATTCTCCTTTCTTCTTCTTTCTTATTCCTGCGTCCTTTTCTCTCTTGCTCTTCCCTTCTTTCGTTTCTTATCTTTCCTTTCCTTCTCTTCCATCTCGCCTTCCCGTCCCCTCTTCCTCTTCCTTGTTTTCTTCTTCTTCATTCTTCTCCTCTTTCTCCTTCAAAACTTCCTCCTCCTCCTCTTCCTCCTCCTCCTCTTCCTCCTCCTCCTCTTCCCTCCTCCTCCTCTTCCTCCACCTTTTCTTCTTACTCACACTCTTGTTCTTCCTATATACGTTTTTCCTCCTCCTCTTCATCCCCTTCCTCCTCCTCCTCATTTTCCTATTTCTCGCCTTCCACTCTATTCTCCAACCTTCCTCCTCCCTCCTTCCCTCCCCTCTTCCCCTCCACCCCCTCCTTTCCTCCTCCTCCTCCCTCCTACTCCTCCTCCTCCCTCCTCCTCCTCCTCCTCCTCCTCCTCCTCCTCCTCTTGCTCTTCCACCTTTTCCTCTTCATTATCTTCCTCTTCCTATTTTCCTCCTCCTCCATCTCCTCCCCTCCTCCTCCTCCTCCTCCTCCCCTTCTTCCTCCTCTCCCTCCTCCTCCACCTCCTCCCCACCTCCCTCCTCCTCCTCCTCCTCCCCTTCTTCCTTCTCCCTCCCCTCCTTCTCTCCTCCTTCTCCTCCTCCTCCCTTCTCTTCCTCCCTCCTCCTCCTCCTCCTCCCTCCCCACCTCCTCCTCCTCCTCCTCCCCCTTCTTCCTCCTCCTCCTCTTCTTCCCCCCTCCTCCTCCTCCTTCTCCTCCTCCTCCTCTTCCTTCCTCCTCCCCCCCTTCCTCCCTCCTTCTCCTCCCACCCTTATTCCTCCTCCTCCCTCCTTCCTCCTCCTCCTCCCCTCCCTCCTCCCCTCCTCCTCCCCTCCTCCTCCTCCTCTTCCTCCTCCTCCTCCCTCCTCCTCCTCCTCCTCCTCCTCCTCCCTCCTCCACTTCCTCCCTCCACCTCCTCCCTCCTCTTTCCTCCTCCCTCCCCCTTCCTCCCTCCCTCCCTCCCCCTTATTCCTTCTCCTCCCCTCCTTCCCCTCCTCCTCCCCCTTCCTCCTCCTCCCCTCCCCCTTATTCCTCCTCCTCCCCTCCTTCCCTCCTCCCTCCTCCCTCCTCCTCCCTCTCCTCCTCCTCTCCTCTCTCCTCCCTCCTCCTCCTCCCTCCTCCTCCTCCCTCCTCCTCCTCCTCCTCCCTCCCTCCTCCTCCTCCTCCTCCTCCTCCCCTCCCCCTTATTCCTTCTCCTCCCTCCTTCCCTCCTCCCTCCCCTTCCTCCTCCTCCCCTCCCCCCTTATTCCTCCTCCTCCCTCCTTCCCTCCTCCTCCCTCCTCCTCCTCCCTTCTCCTCCTCCTCCTCCTCCCTCCTCCTCCTCCTCCTCCTCCTCCTCCTCCTCCTCCTCCTCCTCCTCCTCCTCCCTCCTCCTCCTCCTCCTCCTCCTCCTCCCCCCCCTTTATCCCTCCTCCTCCTCTTCCTCCCCATCATTATTTCCTCACCTCGAGGAAACTTGCGCGGAATCATCATATCATTTTCTCTGCTGGATTTCCCAACATCCATTTATCTCGTCGGATCGAGGGAAGCATCCACAGCATCCAAGGCGACTCTCTCTACCTCGTCTTTTCTCTTCTGTTCTTCTATTCCCTCTTTTATTCTGTTTCCCCCCCATTCTTCATTCTCTTGTTTTCCATTCATACGACCCCTTCGCTCTATTCTTTGTTCTCTTCTTCTCCTCGGTTTCTTTCTTCTATATTTTCTCTCTTTCTCACCCATTCCTCTCCCTTCTGCGTCTCAGCTATCTTCCTCCTTCCTTCCGTTCTTCTTCTCCGCCCATCCTTCTTTTTGTCCTTTCATCGCACCGACGCGTCGCCACTTACTTCTCTCTCTCTCTCTCTCTCTCTGACTCACTCTGACTCACTCTCTCTCTCTCTTTCTCTCTCTCTCTCTCTCTCTCTCCCTCTCTCTCTCTCTCTCTCTCTCCTCTTCCCTCCTCCTCCCTCCCTCCCTCCTTTCTTCCCTCCCTTTCCTCCCTCCTCCTCCCTTTCCTCCTCCCTCTCTCTCCCTCCTTCCCTCCCTCCTACCCTTCCTCCCTCCCTCCTCCCTCCCTCCTCCTTCCCCTCCCTCCCTCCCCCACTCCCCCACTTCCTCCCTCTATCCCTCCCCTCCTCTATCCCTCCCTCCCTCCCTCCCTCTCTCCCTCCCTCCTACCCTCCCTCTCTCCCTCCCTCCCTCTTCCCCTCCCTCCCCCCTACCCCCCTCCCCGCGAAAATCTACCAATAACAAAGATGATAAAAGCGAGCCAGGCAGTCAAGCAGACAAGCAGCCGAGGAGGCAGACGAGCAAGCAGGGCGGCGGGCGGGTCGTAGTTGGCCAGACATGCGAAGCAGGACTGGCTGCAGCGACAGAGGCCGTCAGAGATCAAACGCAGGGAGGTTACGAGAAGAGGGGAGAGAGAGAGGGAGAGGGGAGAGGAGGGAGATGGTGAGAGGAGGGAGAAGGGAGAGAGGGAGAAGGGAGAGGGAGAGGGGAGAGAGGGAGACAGGAGAAGGGAGAGAGGGAGATGGTGAGAGGAGGGAGATGGGAGAGGAGAGAGAGGAGAGAGAGGGAGATGGTGAGAGAGAGGGAAATGGGAGAGGAGAGAGAGGGGAGGGGGAGAGAGGGAGATGGTGAGAGGAGGGAAGGAGAGGGGAGAGAGGATGATCATGTGAGGAAGGGAGATGGGAGAGGGAGAGAGGGAGATGGTGAGAGGAGGGAGATGATGTGAGAAGGGAGAGGGAGACAGTGGAGAAGGGAGAAGGGAGAGAGGGAGAGAATGTGAGAAGGGGAGATGGGAGAGGGAGAGAGGAGGAGAAGGTACTGAGGAGGGAGAGTGGGGCTGATGAGAGGAGGGAGAGAAGACGGTGGGAAGATGGGAGAAGGGAGGGAGAGACAGGGGAAGGGGTGAGGAGGAAGGTGGAAAACATGGGAGAGAGGAGAAAGGAGAGAAGAGAAGATACGGGAAAGAGAGAGAGAAAGGGAGAAAAGAGAATGATGAAGAGAGGGAAGACGAAAAGAGGGAAGAGACGAAAGGGAAAACAGAAAAGGTAGGAGAACGAAGAGGAAAAAAAACAGTAAAGGGATTGAAGTTGAAGACAGACGGAATAAGAGAGATTGGGGAGGGAGAGAGAAGGGAGAGTAAAGAGAGAGGCGGATGTAGGAAGAAATAAGAGATGTGAGAGGTAGGGTAGAAGAGAAAATAGAACGAGAGAGAGAGAGAGAGAAAGAGAAGGATGGGGAGAAGGTAGCAGCAGAGAGAGGAGGTTGGGAAAAGGGAAAGTAGGTGATAGAAAGAAGGCAGAGACAAAGAGAGAGTAAACCAAAAGAAATAAAAAAGGCAAAAAGTGGAAGAGCAGAGAATAGAAAGAAAGGGAAAGGAAGAGGAGAGACTGAGAGAGAGAGAGAGAGAGAGGGAGAGAGTCAGAAAAAAAAGAGAGACAGGCAAGCAGACAGACACAGAGACAGAGAAAGAGAAACAAAGACGACAGACCAAACTGAGGAAGAGAGACAAAGCGAGAGAGGGAGATCAGACCAAGAGGGAGGGAGAGGAGGGGAGAGGAGGAGAGGGACCAAGAGGGAGGGGAGAGGAGGGGAAAGGAGAGGGGGGAGGAGGGGGCAGGTGTCCCAGAGCACAGACTCTCCCCCATAATCCCATTAGCGCCAGCATTAATGGTGCGCCGAACTCTAATGCAACCTAAATTGCTGACAAGTGTTTGGGTCAGTCTCGGCACCTTCCGCGGCTAAGAGCTGGGCCGAGGGGGGGAGAGAAAAAGAAAGGGAGAGAAGGAGAGAGAAAGGGACAGGAGGAGAGAGAAAGGAGAGAAGGAGAAAGAAAGAGAAAGAAAGATAGGGAATGAGAGAGAATGAGAAAGAAAGAGAGGGAGGCATAGATAGATAGATAGATAGACAGAGAGAGAGAGAGAAAGCAAAGCGGAGAGAGTGAGTTATCTCATTCCTTCTTCTCTCCCTTCTGTCTATCTCCCCCTCCTCTCACCCTTATTTATCATCATCCTTCTCTCCTTTTTTTCTTTGCTCCTGAGGAAATAAGAATTATTTCACTTTTTCTCTCCCTTCTCTTTACCTTCATTCTCATTTTTTCCTCATTTTCTATCTCCTCTCCTTCCTATCCATCTTTATCCTTATCATTTCTACCTCTTTCATTCTCTTCTCCCTTCTATCCATCTCCGTCCTTCTTTCTTACCTTCTTTTCTCTCTCCTACTTTCATCTATTTTCTTTCTCTCCCCTTTTTCTCTGCCCCTCTCCTTCCTTTCCCCTTTTCATTATCCCCTCTTTCTTACCCCTTCCCCATCCTCCTTTTATCCTCCTTCCCTACCTGCTTCCCTTCTCCGGTAATCCTATGAACCTTTTGATAATATGGTTAATAGTTTTAGTCGTAATTTAACAAGAAAGTGATAGTGACCCTCAGGATAGTGACTATGGCGGTATGGGAAAAGTAATATCACTATCATCACTGCCATTATCATTATCGTTATCATTCTCATTATCATTTTCATTATCATTATCATTGTCATTGTCATTATCGTTATCATTCTCATTATCATTGTCATCGTCATTGTCATTGCCATTATCGTTATCATTCTCATTATCATTCTCATTGTCATTGTCATTGTCATTATCGTTATCATTCTCATTATCATTGTCATTGTCATTATCACTCTCATCATCGTCTTCATTATCATTGTCATAGTCGTTATTATTGCTGACGTCACCATCACCTGTTCTTCTGGTAATCTTTACCATTCCTACAGTTACCATCATTGATACCATCATAACTGATATTGCCTTTAATCATTTACTATCATTCTTAATGCACTGGTCGCGTTTATTTCAGTATTATTCCTCATTGTAATATATATATATATATATATATATATATATATATATATATATATATATATATATATATATATATATATATATATATATATATATATATATATATATATATATATATATATATATATATATATATATATATATATATATATATATATATATTTATATATCTATATATATATATATATATATATATATATATATATATATATATATATATTTATATATATATATATATATATATATATATATATATATATATATATATATATATATGTACATATATATATATATATATATATATATATATATATATATATATATGTGTGTGTGTGTGTGTGTGTGTGTGTGTGTGTGTGTGTGTATGTGTGTGTGTGTGTGTGTGTGTGTCCATATATATATATATATATATATATATATATATATATATATATATATATATATATATATATATATATATATATATATATATATATATATATATATATATATATATACTATCCCTCTCTCTCTCTTTTCCTGTCTCTCTCTCTCTCTCTCTCTCTCTCTCTCTCTCTCTCTCTCTCTCTCTCTCTCTCTCTCTCTCTCTCTCTCTCTCTCTCTCTCTCTCTCTCTCTCTCTCTCTCTCTCTCTCTCTAATCATTCCCCATCTTTTTTAATAGTTTCTTACGATGTAATTTGATTCTCTTCAAGGGATTCAAAGATCTATTGAAGCCAGGCAAAGGGGAGAATGGGAGAGAAAAAAGGGAAGAAGGAGGTGGGGGGGAGAAGGAGGAGGAGGAGGAGGAGGAGGAAGAGGTAGTAAGACGAAACGGAGGAATAAAAGAAGGATGGAAGGGAAGGCAAAAAGAGGAGTAAATGGTAGGGGAGAGGGAAGGGGGAGGGAGAAAGAGAGTGATGGAGAAAAGGGAAAGTAGTCGCTAAATTGGTGTTAAGGAGATGGAGAAAGGGAGGAAAATAGGATTAGAAAAGAGGACGGAGAGGAGAAGGAAAAGAAAGAAAGCAGGAGAGGAAGGGGACGGAGGAAGAAGGGAGGGAGAGTAAGGTGGTAATTGGAATAAGAAAAAGAGGGAAGTGGAAGGGAGAGAGACGAGAAAAGGTAAGATGATGAGAGGAGGAAAAGTGAAGTAATGAAGTTGAAAGAGAAGGAGAGAAGAAAAAGGGGAGAAGGGAGAGGATAAGAAGACGGGAGAAAAACCAGGGGATAGAGAATACGAAGAAGGTACGAGAATAGATAGGGGAAGAGAAGAGGAGACAGGGCGGGGAGGAGGAGAGGGGGGAAAAGAAAGAGAGTGGGGGGGGGGGGTCGATGAATTCAAGCCATTTAACTTCTCAGAACCAATCAAACTTCCCTCAGTTTTTTTAAGGCTTGTTTTCCATTTTTTTTACAAAAATATGTATATCCTCCTCCACCGGGGGAGTTACGTACTTTTAAATTGATCATATGGCCAAGTGGCTTCGGTTCCCTGATCGCCTTTCGCCTAAAATTGCAAGTGAATACGATCTTGTTCTGACTTTTTCGTTCTGATGCTTTGATTAGTCTCGCGCTCGCTCGCTCTCTTTCGTTCTCTCTCTCTCTCTTTCGCTCGCCTCTCTCTCTCTCTCTCTCTCTCTCTCTCTCTCTCTCTCTCTCTCTCTCTCTCTCTCTCTCTCTCTCTCTCTCTCTCTCTTCTATCTATCTAGCTATCTATCTGTCTGTCTGTCTCTCTTCACTCTCTTTCTCTCTCTCTCTCTCTCTCTCTCTCTCTCTCTCTCCTCTCCTGTGTGTGTGTGTGTGTGTGTGTGTGTGTGTGTGTGTGTGTGTGTGTGTGTGTGTGTGTGAGTGTGTGTGTCTGTCTGTCTGTCTGTCTCTCTCTCTTTATCTCTTACTCTCTCTCTCTCTTTATCTCTTACTCTCTCTCTCTCTCCTCCCTCCCTCCTCCTTTCTCCCTTCTCTCTCTCTCCATCCCTCCTCTCTCTCTCTCTCCCTCCCTCCCTCTCTCTCTCTCTCTCTCTCTCTCTCTCTCTCTCTCTCTCTCTCTCTCTCTCTCTCTCTCTCTCTCTCTCTCCCTCCTCCTCCCTCCTCCTCCCTCCCTCCCTCCCTCCCTCCCTCCCTCTCTCTCTCTCTCTCTAAATGCATATATGAATAGAGACAGAGAAAGAGATACAACCGACCAC
>NC_091568.1:41664524-41667024 GCF_042767895.1 Penaeus vannamei | reverse complement strand
GCCCGATCCATTCATTCATCCGTGAAGTGAGGAGAGCAACAGCAAGATCCCCCTGAACAATGGACGATTATTTCATCTGTTCCACGGGCTTTGTCTTGCCTCCCGAGCGGGTCCTGGTTCCTCCCGAGCGGGTCCTGGTTCCTCGAGGCCGAAGTCTTGGCCACTGGTCTGGTACACCTTGTTAATCTTCTTGTGTTCTTTCTGTTTGCTCACTTATCTGCTCATTCCTTTCTTTGTTTATTAGCTTAGATATTTGTCTGTCTAGTTGTTCGGTTCTATTGGTTATTCATTCATTCATATGCATATAGATTTATGTTAATATTCATTAATTTATATCTTACTGGTTAACGAGATGGTATGGTATTTATGGTATGGTATTTACTCCATAAATTTGTGGTGATATTGTATAGCGAGTCAACTTGGATTTATGAGAAGCCGTGCCATTGTGTACAGTGACTCTCCTACTGAGAACAGTGACTTTGCTGTGATATGACCTCCGATATAGCGCCGACATATTCAGTGATAAAGAGCAAAATCTTCTCAGAAATTAAGGAGAAAAACGTGATGCCAAGAAGAAAGAAAAGACGCAGGAAGTCCCCAAAGAGGCCAAGACTGCACACCGAACGGCAAACTCCTCTTATTTTTTTCTTCGTTCTCTCTCTCTCTCTCTCTCTCTCTCTCTCTCTCTCTCTCTCTCTCTCTCTCTCTCTCTCTCTCTCTCTCTCTCTCTCTCTCTCTCTCTCTCTCTCTCTCTCTCTCTCTCTTTCTCTCTCTCTCTCTCTCTCTCTCTCTCTCTCTCTCTCTCTCTCTCTCTCTCTCTCTCTCTCTCTCTCTCTCTCTCTCTCTCTCTCTCTCTCTCTCTCTCTCTCTCTCTCTCTCTCTCTCTCTCTCTCTCTCTCTCTCTCTCTCTCTCTCTCTCTCTCTCTCTCTCTCTCTCTCTCTCTCTCTCTCTGAATTACTTTCTCGCCCACCTTACAGCCGGGCATTCCTGAGGCCCCAACGACCGTCCTTTCACACCGCGGCCTCGACGTGAGCGCTGCGGCCGGCGCTTCCGTTTCACCTGTGGCATCATTTCCGCTTTAACTTGCCGTGACCGAATGTCCGCAGGTTGATATCGAATGACTGGCCGGTACTGCATTCGGGCTGGGATATACTGTGCGGGCGTGGGTATGTGCACATGCATAAATATATATACATGCATGTATACATACACACACACACACACACACACACACACACACACACACACACACACACACACACACACACACACACACACACACACACACACACACACACACACATATATATATATATATATATATATATATATATATATATATATATATATATATATATATATATATATATATATATATGCATGCCCATTCACCGTCTGAGCGTGTCTTTCCGCTTCTGGGAGTGGCGGGAGCAAGAAAACTAAAGAGAGGTTAGAGACATGAGACAAGGGAAAACAGAGGAAAGTTACCATCTTATCCAAAGACATGCGTACTTATCTTTACACATCCATACTTGCATTATATATGTATATATGTAGGGGTGTGTATATGAAGAAAGAGAGAGAGAGAGAGAGAGAGAGAGAGAGAGAGAGAGAGAGAGAGAGAGAGAGAGAGAGAGAGAGAGAGAGAGAGAGAGAGAGAGAGAGAGAGAAAGAGAGAGAGAGAGAGAGAGAGAGAGAGAGAGAGAGAGAGAGAGAGAGAGAGAGAGAGAGACTTATGTGGATTACCTGTGCCTGTGTGTGTGTGTGAGTTAATGCTTGCGGGTTCTTGTTTTACTGTATATTTGCGTGGGAATCCGTGTATTTGTGTATCCATGCGTGCGTATGTGTTTATGCATCGGCATTAGCAGGCGTGTGTACTTGTACTTGTGCTAATCAGCATTTCATAGCATATTTAAACATGCATGCAGTCTCTCTCATATACTAATTTAAGAAGAAAACTGAGAATTTTTAAAGCATTTAGACCCCGATCTCCCTCTCGCTTGCTCACCGAGCTTGGCGTCCGAGCGGAGCGCCCTCGGGAAGGGGACTTAGTGCTCCACGGAAAAGCCGGGTTTATGTACTGCATTAAAATAATACTTTAGGATTACAGCTCCCCCTGGGCTCATCATGTATATGTGTACGCGTGTGTTTGTGCGAGTATATGTTTATAGATGTGCTTCTAACTTTGCGGGGTTGTACGTGTGTTTAATGTTTATTTTTTCGCGGGTATATTCATCAAAAGGTGCGTCGCTGTGTGCTCTTTGAGAAGTTTGGAATTGCTCTGCGAATGACTTTAGGCTTCCGCGTAAATTGGGTCCAGGTACAACTATTTGGAAAGATAAATAGGTAGGTAAATGAATTCTTGAAATCATATTAGACTAATCATGGTAATAATGGTGATGATCACAATGATAATTTTGACAATAAGGATGATGATAACAGAAATAACTATAATAATAATGATAATAGTAATATTAATAACAATAATAATGATGATAA
>NC_091568.1:41642024-41649524 GCF_042767895.1 Penaeus vannamei | reverse complement strand
TCTCTCTCTCTTCCCCTAACTCCCTCTCTCTCTCTCTTCCCTCACTCCCTCTCTCTCTCTCTCTTCCCCTCACTCCCTCTCTCTCTCTCTTCCCCTCCCTCCTCTCTCTATCTCTTCCCCCTCTCTCCCTCTCTCTCTCTCTCTTCCCTCCCTCCCTCCCTCTCTCTTCCCTCCCTCCCTCTCTCTCTCTCTTCCCCTCCCTCCCTCTCTCTCTCTCTCTTCCCTCCCTCCCTCTCTCTCTCTCTTCCCCTCACTCCCCCCCTCTCTCTCTCTTCCCTCACTTCCTCTCTCTCTCTCGCTTCCCTCACTCCCCTCTCTCTCTCTTCCCCTCCCTCCTCTCTCTTCCCCCTCCCTCCCTCTCTCTCTCTCTTCCCTCCCTCCCTTTCTCTCTCTTCCCCTCCCTCCCTCTCTCTCTCTCTTTCCCCTCCCTCTTTCTCTCTCTTTCCCCCCCTCCCTCTCTCTCTTCTTCCCTCCCTCCCTCCCTCTCTCTCTCTCTTCCCTCACTCCCTCTCTCTCTCTCTTTCCCCTCCCTCCCTCTCTCTCTCTTCCCTCACTCCCTCTCTCTCTCTCTCTCTCTCTCCCTCACTCCCTCTCTCTCTCTTCCCCTCACTCCCTCTCCCTCTCTCTCTCTTCCCTCACTCCCTCTCTCTCTCTCTTCCCTCCCTCCCTCCCTCACTCCCTCTCTCTCTCTTCCCCTCCTCTCCCTCTCTCTCTTCCCTCACTCCCTCTCTATCTCTTCCGCTCACTCCCTCTCTCTCCTCTCTTCCCCTCCCTCCCTCTCTCTCTCTCTTCCCCTCCCCTCTCTCTCTCTCTCTCTTCCCCTCCCTCCCTCTCTCTCTCTCTTCCCCTCACTCCCTCTCTCTCTCTTCCCTCACTCCCTCTCTCTCTCTCTCTACCCCCTCACTCCCTCTCTCTCTCTCTGGCCCCTCACTCCCTCTCTCTCTCCGCCCCCTCACTCCCTCTCTCTCTCTGCCCCCTCACTCCCTCTCTCTTCCCTCACTCCCTCCCTCACTCCCTCTCTCTCTCTTCCCCTCCCTCCTTCGCTCTCTCCCTTTCCCATCTCTCCCTCCCTCCCTCCCTCTCTTCCCTCCCTCTCCCTCTCTCTCTTCCCTGCACTCCTCTCTATCTCTTCCGCTCACTCCCTCTCTCTCTCTTCCCCTCCCTATCCCTCTCTCTCTTCCCCTCCCTATCCCTCTCTCTCTCTCTTCCCCTCCCTCCCTCTCTCTCTCTTCCCTCACTCCCTCTCTCTCTCTCTTCCCTCACTCCCTCTCTCTCTCTCTCTCTCTTCCCCTCCCTCCTTCTCTCTCTCTTCCCCTCCCTCCCTCTCTCTCTCTTCCCTCACTCCCTCTCTCTCTCTTCCCCTCACTCCCTCTCTCTCTCTCTTCCCCTCCCTCCCTCCCTCTCTCTTCCCTCCCTCCCTCTCTCTCCCTCTCTTCCCCTCTCTCCCTCTCTCTCTCTTCCCTCACTCCCTCTCTCTCTCTTCCCCTCACTCCCTCTCTCTCTCTCTCTCTTCCCCTCACTCCCTCTCTCTCTCTTCCCCTCCCTCCCTCTCTCCCTCCCTCCCTCCCTCCCTCCCTCCCTCCCTCCCAAGGAAAATCTCCCTCTATATCGTATCCAAAAAGGCGAGCAGGAGCGCCATCTCTTCCCCTCCCTCCTCTCTCTCTCTCTTCCCCTCACTCCCTCTCTCTCTCTCTTCCCTCACTCCCTCCCTCTCTCTCTCTCTTCCCCTCCCTCCTCTCTCTCTCTCTTCCCCTCACTCCCTCTCTCTCTCTCTTCCCTCACTCCCTCTCTCTCTCTCTTCCCCTCATTCCCTCCCTCCCTCCCTCCCTCCCTCCCTCCCTCCCTCCCGAGGAAAATCTCCCTCTATATCGTATCCAAAAAGGCGAGCAGGAGCGCCATCTCTTCCCCTCCCTCCCTCTCTCTCTCTCTTCCCTCACTCCCTCTCTCTCTCTCTTCCCTCACTCCCTCCCTCTCTCTCTCTTCCCCTCCCTATCCCTCTCTCTCTCTCTTCCCCTCACTCCCTCTCTCTCTCCTTCTCCTCTCTCCCTCTCTCTCTCTCTTCCCCTCATTCCCTCCCTCCCTCCCTCCCTCCCTCCCTCCCTCCCTCCCGAGGAAAATCTCCCTCTATATCGTATCCAAAAAGGCGAGCAGGATCGCCATCTCGTGATCTTCTATCAACTTCCACCGGGAAATAATCAGGTTAACTGCCGGCGCCGTAGCGAAGGCAGCTGACGGGTAATTTCAATAAAAAGTAGAGAAGAAAAAAATACACCGATGATGAAAAAAGAAATCAAATAAACCTTCCATCCTGCCAGGAAGTCATAAATATACTCCGAAAAAATAAAGAATAGATAAAAGACGAAATTAATGTGATCTGGTAAATAAAAAGGGCAATTCATTACATCCGGATAATGATAGAAGTGTCTTTTAATGGCATTTCAAAATATGAAACTTGATAACAGCATAAGACAAATGATTAATGATTTTCATGACAAATAGATAGATAATATCACAAGATATAAGTAAAGGTAAGATTCCCCGATCCGAATGTAATAGAAGTTTGCATTTGATTAGGACTAAGCCAGGAGAGCGCATCCGGACAAGGTCGTTCACTCCCGCCCGTTCGCACAACAATAACGATCTTTATGGCGCCTAAACATAACATTCAAAATATTCTCCTGCATTAGATCACCGGCGGTTACTAATCTTCGGAATATCAAAAAATTACGGTCTGTAAAAAAAGGAAAGTTTTACAGAAATGTACATGATAAAAAAAATATATCATCTGACTAAGGAATTCTGACTCGTACGTCTGGAAGGAATACGTGTGAAAATCGCATGTATCGTGTCTTCGTACATACCTAAACACAGCGAAGAGACTGCAAGAGAGACTGATCCTTACGCCCCTCCGTCATAAGACTCAAAATCACATCCCATAGCCTGTAAAGCCATCATCACGGAGCCGCTCGGAATCCAAACTCCATTAAACCGAACCCCGCTTAAACCGGCCGCTCGGGGGATCCGACCTGCATTATTCCCCGGCCGTCCCCTTCCTTCCGGCCTCCCGCCCATAGGCCTACGCGCTTCCCCCTCGGCCGGAGGCATGAGGAGCAGTCAAGCGTTCCCGATTACAGGGTCGCCTTTAGGTTGTTGGCCGAGCCCCAAGTACGACTCGAACAGTCTAGACCGTCCTCGAGCCGGGCCGCCGCCGCCGCCGCCGCCGCGTCAGCCCGGGCTCTGCTGGCCCATGGGCTGGCCCGCACGCCCACGGGGATACGGGCGTGTGGATATCTATAATTCAGAGACAGATCACGTGTGTGTAATGTAAATAAAACAAACGAATGGCATGTATTGGTGCGTGTGTGGAGAGTGAGTTTGTGTGTGCGTGTGTGTGTATGTGTGTGTGTGTGTGTGTGTGTGTGTGTGTGGAGAGTGAGTTTGTGTGTGCGTGCGTATGTGTGTGTGTGTGATAATATGTCATCTCGAAATGGATTTTCATGTTCGTCGAATCGATACGTCTAACGCATGACCTGCATTGACCTTGATCATTACTTCCCTTCTGAAATGGATAAATTGGCCTTAATAGATCGAGTGTTAAATTCTGAAGGTGAAGAGATGCGCTTTTTGCATGTCACTCGTTCTTATTGAATGTGTCATGTTTCCGTTTCTTTCATGTGTCCTTATTGTTTTTATTTATATTCTTATTATTATTTATTTTGCTACAATGTCCCACATTTTCATATTTATTGACCACAAATATTCACGTTTTTTGTGTGTGTATGTGTGTGTGTTCCACTAACTGTTAACTTCGAACCATACATGCATATGTACATATATATATATATATATATATATATATATATATATATATATATATATATATATATGTATACTGTATACGTGTACAGATATGTATACACACACACACACACACACACACACACACACATATACAGACACATGCATATACATATACATTTTACCTATGAAAGTGTCCCGCCTTCAATTTTTGGTCACACTGATTCGCAAAAGAGAAAAAAAAAGTATCCATAAACCAAGCCCATTTCTCCGACGAGTGAAGAACAAGCCCGGAAGAGTCGCAGGCTTTCCCGGGCCGTAAAGCCACTCGTAAATCCATATCTTACGCCTTAACAGCTCGGAGTACAACGGTAAATAGATTAGGAAGACGCGACGGTACCTCGACTACGGAAATAATTACTGTTTAAGACTCTCCACTACGGAGAGTTGGGTCGAAGCGCGGAGAAGCTGCGTCAACACCTCACGGTCTCATTATTTTGAATCAAATATCTTCAGGAAACGTATTTGTAATAATGATAGTCTGAATATAGTATTTTATGCACATCCTGCCTTCCAAACGGACTCCAACGATTACGTTAACATATCGCGGCGAAGAACAATAATAAGAAAAAGTAAATGATTCTTCCACCTCCTGAGCAGAAGATACATGTTTGTGATACAGTTTCGGTTCATTTTGGTTTATTTAAAGGAGGAATCTTTCTCTCCTTTTCTCAATCTTCTTCCTTTGCTCCCTCTTTCTCCTACTGTAATAACAACGTCTTTGTATTTCCTCCAGTACAGCTCGACAGCGTAAGAATTCCAGAGAAGAGACAAAAAAAAGCGAAACCAAAAGCAACGATCGCCATAACGCCAGCAAGAAGCCCCCCCCCCCCCTCCCCCGGAGCTCGTTCCTCCCTCGCGCAGCAAACGGTGGAGCATCCTTGGCGATCGCGACGCCGAGGATCGCACCTCCTGCCACGGGGCGACCGGATCCTACGCTATCCAGGCCACACCGGACACCCGAGCGCAGCGCAGCGAGGTCCTGCAGGATAAGCCGGGGACACAGAACACCGGAGTGGGTATGGGAGACACGCCACGTACATGTTGCCGGCCAAGTTCGCCGCTTTTCTGGCCTTCTCCTTCTCCTCAGGAAATGGAAGAATCATTTATTTTTTCTTATTATTGTTCTTCGGCGCAATTTTCTTATAATAATTTTCTTATTATTGTTCTTAGAAATCTGTTTGGAAGGCTGGATGTACATAAAATACTATATTCAGACTATCATTATTACAAATACGTTTCCTAAAGATACGCTAAATATTTTCCATTTCTTTGATTCGATACATACTCACAGGTTCAAGCCGTGCATCCATCCCTCAAACCTTCACAGATTCTTCCCAGCCACCAAATCCCGGCTCCACGAGTCCCCCAGTTCCATCCCAGCAATCACGTTTAATAAGAGCGCTTTCGCCAATCACGCCCGCCAAACGTGACAGAACACGCCCACTAAGTACACGCAGGGGAATAAAAGAGGTGAATTCGCACACACAGGCAAATCCAGCTTCGCCATAAGTAATCCGGGATTAACGCGAATTCACACACAATGGACGGAGGGAGTCAGCAAGGCGGCGGCGTCATGTAATCCCAGCGAATGGCATTCCGTTACCACCATCGGCTGTGGGCGGGAGTGGGGGGAGGGGGGCTTATGCGTGGGGAAGGGGTTGGGGGCGGGAGGGGGGAGGAGACGGGGAGTCTTCGTGGAGGGGGGGTTATGAGTGGTGTGGGTGGGGGGGAGGGAGAGTTTTGTGTGTGGGTGGAGGGGGAGGTTCTGAAGTGGTGTGGGAGGGAGGGAGGTTTGTGTGGGGAGGAGGTGTTGTGTGTGGGAAGTGAGGGGGTGGAGCTTTTCGTGTGTAGGGGGAAGGGGGAGTTTCTGGGTTGCGTATGGGGGAAGGGGGCGGATTCTCTGTGTGTTGAGTGCAGGGAATGGAGTTTTTATGTTGGGGCGGAAGTCTCTTATTTGGGGGGGAAGGGGGTAGAAGTTGTGATTGGGTTGAGGGGCTGTGTGGGCGAATGGAGTAAATGCTGTATGTGAGGGGGTTTGTGGGTGGCCATGGGTTGTGAGTGTGCGGCTGAAGGCTGTGGGTGCATGTGTATCTGTTGTAATGTGGGTTTTTTCTGTGCATGTATGTGCGTTTGAACGTATGTGTGCCCCAGCGTGTATACTTCTCTGTGGAGTTAAGTGTTTAAGCTTTTATATAAGCGTCCATCCTTACTCATTTCCAATACCATGACCGTATACCATAACCTTAAGTAACATCCTAACCATCATTACCATTCTCATCGGCACTTTCATATTGAGGTTTTAATATCTAACCCCCTGCGAGCGGAAACTTACCGAGGGGTTGCCACTCACCAGATTTCTTTTTTATTGCTTTTTATTGTTGTCAAAGTTGCTGCTTTCTTCGCCTCGTTGAAAGCGAAACAACAATAATGCCAACGCCTGGGGAGCTGTTGCAAGCAGCTGTGACACAAAACAAATACAAAACAAAAAGATTATAAAAGGTATTCTAGATATTTTGTTATTTGTTTATTTGTATTCTCCACTTTCTGTGTCACTTTCTCATTCTCTCTCTATATATCTATCTATCAAGCACTTAATCAATTTATCTATCTACCTATCTACCTATCTACCTACCTATCTATCTATCTCTATCTCTTTCTCCTTCCTTCTTTTTCTCTCCCTCGCTCTTCCTCACCTCATCTCTTTATCTATTATCTCCCCAATTCTCCCATTCCACCATTTCTATTCTATGCATCTCTCTATCCACCCATCCTTCTCCCCATCCCTATTCCCCTTTTCTCCCATAAATATCCGTCATTTTCTTCTCTTTCTCTTTCGATCGATGATTCCTCTCTCTCTCTCTTTTATCTTTTTGTCGTTCTTTCCCCCTTTACCTCTTCTCTTTCTAAGCCTATTTATCCATCTGTTACCTCTCCTTCATTCCTTTCACATGCTATTTATTTTTTTTTTTTTATCCTCCTCCTCCTTATTTTATCTTTTTCTTCATTTGTTTGCCTCTCTCTCCTACCCTCTTTTTTAAATCCATTTATTCTAGTTTGTCTCCTCTCATTTGTTCTGTCTCTTTATCCCTATTTGCTCGTTATTCCCTTTCGCAATCTATTTATCTGTTTGTCTTTGCTTTTCTCTATTTCCCTTCCCGACTATCCATTTACGAGACCCTTCTTCTAAATTCTCTTTTATCCCCCATTTATCTATCATTCCTTCCCCCTTTTATCCCTCTCTTCCTCTTGATTTATCTTTCTTACTTATATCTATTTATCTCTTTTTCTCCCCCTTTCTCTCCCCTTTCATCTTCATCTTCTTCCCCTCTTTTCCTCCTCTTTCTCCATCTGTCATTTCGTCCCCTTTTGTGCCAGCTTCCTCTTCCCTCTCCCCGTCTGTCCATTTTTTCTTTTCCTTCCTTTTCTCTCCTACTCCGTCCCTTCCCACTCCGTCTCTCTCGGTCTCCCTAGAACCCTGCCTATCCATCTCTCCCGCTTCTCTCTCTTCCCATTCTCTTTATCCACCAATCCATTTTTTTTATTTTATTCTATTCTTCTTCTTCCTCCTCCTAATTCTCTATCTACCTTCCTTTATTCAAGCCTCTCTCTTCTCCCCGCGGGATCAACCACGTCCTTCTC
>NC_091568.1:41634524-41637024 GCF_042767895.1 Penaeus vannamei | reverse complement strand
GCTGTGACTGGAACAACTGCTGTGCTTAGGAGATTGTGCGCGAGAATTGAGGCCAACGTGACTGTCACTTTGTACGGCTGGGGGGGGGCTTAGACGGGGAGACTTAAAGCTCTTTCTACCTCTACGCTCTTACACTAATATTTATTGCTTTCGCTTCTCTCTCTCTCTCTCTCTCTCTCTCTCTCTCTCTCTCTCTCTCCCTTCTCTCTTTATCATTATCATTATTATCATCATCATTGTCATTTTTACCACCATTATTACTATCATTGGATTTAACATCATCATAATTACCATTACCATAATCAATATGATTATCATCAGCTTGTTATTACTATCATCAGTAGAAGCAGCAGCAGTGGTATAATTACAATCATCATCATCATCATTTCCATCATGCATTGTTGTTATCATTATTCTTATCATAACCATTTTATTATCCTTATCACTATATTCATTACAATTATGATAAGGATGAAAGAATAGAATGGATCACTCATTACCATCAGTATGTTCAGTTACATCATCACAGTAAGAATAATCTTAGCCTCAACAACAACAATAACAACAGGAATAATGATAGTAATGATGATGACAAAAAATCAATAGTAATGATTGTAGAAGTAGTAGTGCTACTCACTACGTCTACTACTACTACTACTACTAATGATAATAATAATAATAACAGTAATAATAATAGTAATGATAATGATAATAATAATAATAACAATAATGATAATACTAACAAAAATAACAATGATAATAATAATAATAATAATAGCAATAATTATGATAAAAAATAATATTAATAATCAATAATGACAGTAATCACAACAACAACAATAACAAGCAGCAGCAACAACGACAGCAGCAGCAGCAGCGAATGAACAGCAGCGAAATGAGCAGCAGCAGCAGCGGCATGGGTCCGAGGCCAAAAGGCCGTAAAGAGAGCGTGAACGGAGGCACCAACAGCGAGGGCGAAGAGTGCAAGCGAGCGAAAGCAGAGAGGAAGAGGAGGAGAGAGAAGAGAGGGCGGAATCAAGAAGGAAAGAGGAGAGAGTGAGGCAAGAGAGAAGAGAGGGCAGAATCAAGAAGAAAGAGGAAGAGGGAGGAGAGAGAAGAGAGAGGAGAATCCAAGAAGGAAGAGGGAGAGGAGGAGAGAGAAGAGAGGGGGCGAATCAAGAAGGAAGAGGAGAGGAGGGAGAGGAGGGGAGGAGAGCGCGGAAGGGGGCAAGCTTAGGGAAGCAGAAAGGAAGAAGAAAAGGAGGAGGCGGAGAAAGAAGAGAAGGGCAAAGGACGACGGAACAGGAGGGAGAGGAAGAAGAGAGGGCGAAGCAAGGAGAAAGAAAATGACGATGGAGAGGAGAAGAGTAGGGCAAGCAAGAGAGGCAGAGAAGAAGAAAAAGAGGAGGAGGAGGAGAAGGAAGAGAGGACGAATCAAGAAGGAAGAGGAGTAACAGAAGAAAGAAGCAAAGAAGAGGAAAAAAGGGCGTAGGGGAAGGAAGGGGAAGGGCAAAGAGCACAAACGCGAGCGAAGCAAGAGAGAAAGAGAGAGAAGAAAGGGGGAGGAGCAGAGAGGGCGAAGAGAGGGAAAAACGAAGAAAGGGGAGGCAGAGAGGGCGGAAGAGAGAGAAAAACGAAGAAAGGGGAGTGCAGAGAGGGCGAAGAGAGAGAGATGAAGAAAGAGGAGGCAGAGAAGGACGAAGAGAGAAAAACGAAGAAAGGGAGGCAGAGGAGGACGAAAGAGAGAAAACGAAGAAAGGGAGGCAGAGAGGGCGAAGAGAGAGAAAACGAAGAAAGGGAGGCAGAGAGGGCGAAGAGAGAAAAACGAAGAAAGGGGAGGCAGAGAGGGCGAAGAGAGAAAAACGAAAAGAAAGGGAGGCAGAGAGGGCGAAGAGAGAAAACGAAGAAAGGGAGGCAGAGAGGGCGAAGAGAGAAAAACGAAGAAAGGGAGGCAAGAGAGGGCGAAGGAGAGAAGAAGACGAAGAAAGGGAGGCAGAGAGGGCGAAGAGAGAAAAAACGAAGAAAGGGAGAGCAGAGAGGAGACGAAGAGAGAGAAAACGGGAAAAGGGGAGGCAGAGCAGAGGGCGAAGAGAGAAAAAACGAAGAAAGGGAGGCGAGAGAGGGCGAAGAGAGAAAAACGAAGAAAGGGGAGGCAGAGAGGACGAAGAGAGAAGAAAACGAAGAAAGGGAGAGGCAGAGAGGGCGAAGAGAGAAAAACGAAGAAAGGAGGCAGAGAGGGCGAAGAGAGAGAAAACGAAGAAAGGGAGGCAGAGAGGGCGAAGAGAGAAAACGACGAAAGGAAGGAGGCAGAGAGGGCGAAGAGAGAAAAACTGAAGAAAGGGAGGCAGAGAGGGCGAAGAGGAGAAAAACGAAGAAAGAGGGAGGCAGAGAGAGGCGAAGAGAGAAAAACGAAGAAAGGGGAGTGCAGAGAGGCAGCGAAGAGGAGAAAAACGAAGAAAGGGGGGAGGGCAGAGAGGGCGAAGAGAGAAAACGAAGAAAG
>NC_091568.1:41609524-41617024 GCF_042767895.1 Penaeus vannamei | reverse complement strand
TCCCTTCTCCCCCTCACATTTGTTCTCCGTTCCTTCCGTTCCTTCCCTTCCCCCTAATCCCTCCTTCTTTATTGTACAACCTCTTTCCCTTCCTCCATTCTCCATTCTCTGTTCTCTTTCTACTTGCTTCCTCCCTTCTTTGTTTCTCCTCCCCTATCCGTCAAGCTCCTGCCTAACCTATCCTATCATCCCTTCTCCCTCCCTTCTTCCTCTCTCTCTTGCCAATTACCTTCTGCTTCTCTCCCTCCATCTTTTCGTCTCTCCATCCCACCTTACCTACGTCTCTACGTCTTTTCCTCTCTTTCTCCCTCCCTTTCTCTCTCTCTCCTCCCTCTTCTTCCTCATCTCCAACTCTCCCTTCCACTTTCCTCAGAACTCTCCCTCCTTCCTGACAGTTCCCTCCTACTCCCTCCCTTCCCCTCTCCCTCTCTCTCCTTCCCTTCCCTCTCCCTCCCTCCCTTCACTTCTCCCCTCCTCCCTCCCTCCCTTCCCTTCTCCCTTCCCTCCCTCCCCTCCCTCCTTTCCCCTCTCCCCTCCCTCCCTTCCCTCTCTCCCTCCCTCCCTCCCTTCCCCTCTCCCTCCCTCCCTTGCCTTCTCCCTCCCTCCACTCCCTTCCCCTCTCCCTCCCTCCCTTCCCTCTCTCCTCCCTCCCTTCCCCTTCTCCCTCCCTCCCTCCCTTCCCCTCTCCCTCCCCACTCCCTTCCCCCTCCCTCCCTCCCTTCCCTTCTCCCTCCCTCCCTTCCCTCCCTCCCTCCTTCCCTCCCCTCCCCTCTCCCTTCCCCTCTCCCTCCCTCCCTTCCCTTCCCCCCTCTCTCCCCTCCCTTCCCTTCTCTCCTTCCCTCCCTCCTCTTCCCCTCTCCCTCCCTCCCTTCCCCCTCTCCTCCCTCCCTTCCCTTCTCCCTCCCTCCCTTCCCCTCCCTCCCTCCTTCCCTTCTCCTTCCCCTCTCCCTTCCCCTCTCTCCCTCCTTCCCTTCCCTTCCTTCCTCTCTCTCTCCCTTCTCCTTCCCCTCTCCCTCCTCTCCATCCCCTCTCTCTCTCCCTCCTTCCTCTCTCTCTCTCCTCCCTCCCCCTCTCCCTCCCTCCCTCTCCCTCCCTCCTTCTCCCTCCCTCCCTCCCTTCCCTCCCTCCCTCCTTCCCTCCCTTCCCCTCTCCCTTCCCCTCTCCCTCCCTCCCTTCCCTTCCCCTCTCTCTCCCTTCCCTTCCCTCCCTCCCTCCCTCCCTCCCCCGAGCCAACTTTAACAGATCCCACGTTACTGCAGAGTCTGGATCCCGCGGACATCTCGTGCAAAGCGCAGATTCCGACGGTTCTGAACAAGGTTCTCCCGGAAGATGGTGTTGGGGGAGAGGAGGGAGGGACGGGAGAGGGGGGAGGGACGGGAGAGGGGGGGCGAGGAGGCTGGAGAAGGAAGAGGAGGAGGACGAGGAAGATGCAGGTTGTTGGGGAGAGAGGAGGGGGAGGGACAGAGAAGGAGGGAGGGACGCAGGAGAGGAGGAAGAGAGACGACAGGAGAAAGGAGGGAGGGACAGGAGGAAGGGGGAAGGGGAAGGGGGAAGGCGATTAAGGGGAGGAGGGAGGAGGAGAGGAGGGACGAGAAGAGGGGGAGGGAGAGGAGAGAGGAAGAGGAGGAAAGATTAAGAGGGGGAAGGATCGGGAGAGAGGGGGAGAGGGGAAGGGGGCGATTAAGGGGGAGAGGGGGAGAGGACGGAGAGAGGAGAGGGAAGGACGGGAGAGGGGAGGAAGGGGAGAGGAAGGGCAGGGAGGAGGGAGAGGAAGAGAGGTGATTAAGAGGAGGACGAAGGAACGAGAGAGAGGAGGGTGGAAGGAGAGGCAGGATTAAGGAGGGGAGGGAAAGGTGGAAGGAGAAGAGGGATGGGTGTAGGGGAGGAAGGTGATGGGTGTGTAGTGGGGAGGAAAGAGAGGGGAAAGGGGGAGGGGTTGTGATTACCAAAAGCGGGAGAGAAAAGGGGATGGGAGAAGGGGGAGTGGAAGGTAGAGATGAGGATAGGGGAAAGGGAAAGAGGAGAGGGATGTGATTAAGGTGGGGGATGGGGGTATGGGTACAGGTGATAAGGGGGGGAAGGTAGGAAAGGGGTATTTATAAAGGGGGGAGTGTAGGGGAAAGAGAGATGAGGAGAGGGGGTACATGTGGGAATAAAGGGAGGGAGGGATATGGGAAGTGAAAGAGGGAGGGAGAGGGAGAGGAGGGAGAGGATAGGAGGGGATTGAGGGGGGAAGAGGGAGGTGACAGATGATGGGATAGGAAGAGAGGGGATAAGAAAGAGAGAGAATAGGGGAGGAGACGTGTGAAAGGTGAGGGACAGCGAAATAGGTGTAAGTGAAGGGAGAGGGGGTAAGAGGAGAGATGTGGGGAGGAGAGGGATGTGAAGGAAGGGTGTACGGCGAAGGAGGAGAGTATGTGGGTGGGTGGAGGGAGGGAGGGGTATAGGTGGTGGGGGGAAGAAGGAGAGGATTAAGTGAGTGAAGGGGGGAGTGGGAGGGGAAGGGAGAAGGGAGAAAGGTATTTGCAGAGGATGAGATGGGATGAGGGGGGGGGGGTAAAAGGGAGAAATAGAGTAATCTGTGAGTGATAGGTGAAAAAAAAGTGATACAGACGTACACACAGACAGGCAAGCAGACAGATAGACAGAGAGAGAAAGACTAAACGACAGACAGAACTGACAAACAGCAAAACCAAACGAGAAACCAACAAAAGAGGGAGAGAAAGGAGGGAGAGAGAGCCAGAGATGAGACGAAGCTAAATCCTCCCTCACCTCCCACCCTCAGCCTCTCTTTCTACTCAAGTACCTCATTCATATTGATTATCTTGTCTGCAATTAAAGCCAGTGACTCGGAATCACAATCGCCTCCTTCCGTGAATGACATTCAGCTCTTCATTCATCGCCATAGCTTGCGTAAATACGACATGAATCTCTTTGCACTCAAGCACGCAGCGTCTTCAGAAGCTCCCTGTTTTCTTCTTCCCTTTTCACATTTGCTTGAATTCGAACTCATTCATCATTTTTTTTTTATTCATATTCATCCATTCACCTTTCTTCAGGGGAATTCGTACTCACCCATTCACCCATTTTTTTCCCGATGAATTCATGCTCATTCGTTCACCGTGACCTCCTGCCTATATGAGCCTCGCACACCCCAACCACAGGTACCAGGTCATCGGTATCAGGTCGCTGCTTCTGGCGCTACGACCTGGCTCTCACCGCGGTATCAGAGCTATGCCTTGCGGGTATAGAATTAATCTCTCAATATAGCATGAATGAAAGCAGTTCTCACGGTCTGCTGGCATTTGATTCGAGTATTATCGTTTCCCCTTCTCCGGATTTCTTCCTTTCTTCCTATTCCCATATTGATTATAATCATATTTTATTCACGTTCTTCTTCTTGCTCTTCTTCGTTTGGTTCGTCGAGTTCTTGTCAGTTTTATTTTCATCCACGTTTCATTATTATTGCTATTATCGTTCACATTCCTCGCTTTTCTTCTCATTCGTCTTCTGGTCTTCTCTTTTTCTTCTTTCTTATCTTCATATTTTGCTTTCTTCTTCTTCGCTTTGTTTTTCTTTCTCATTCTTCCCTTTTTTCTTTCTCATCTTCTTCAATCTTTTCTTCCTATTTTTCATCTTCTTTTCTCCTTCGCTTCATTCTTCTTCGCGAATGCCATTACAATAGAGGTACTACAACAGATACGACATCAACACACAACTCTACGGACACCCTCTCCACATTTGGTTTACTTACCACATCAATGAGCTGAGAGAGCTTGAGCTTGATCATGACGGTGAGGATATCAGTGACGTTGACGACTGGACGAACGAGTTTGTTGTAGTTAGAGAGCAGGTCGTCATAAAGTCGTTTGGCATCAGGATTGCCACCTTCCGCGGGAGCGAACACACTCAGGAGAACAAGGAAGCTTGCCAGGAAGAGCTTGCAGGAGGAAGGAGGCCTTGGGAGGGCGAGGAAGCCACTGTATCCTCCTCCTCCTCCACCACCGCCTCCTCCTCCTCCTCCACTTCTTCGGGAGGAATTTTTTGTGCGGATGCGTCGGGCTGGCTGATGTGGTGGCGAGAGAAGCCAAGCTGTTGTCCAGCCGCCGCCTCTCACTGCTGCCGTCTGCTTACATGCTCCTGCTGGCTCCGCCGCCCCTGCCACGACCTGCCTCTGCGACATCCCTTGGTGGTCGTTTCGCCTGGCCTCAGACGCCCTTTCGTGCCCTTCCCTGTGGCGTGTGATCTCGACGCCGGGGCGAGAGTGTGTTTGTGTGTGTTTGGGATGAGGAGGATCGTCTCGCAGGCGGAAGCTGGTTGTCCCGGCCGGAACCGCTGCTGCGCCCTCCTCCGGGGCCGCCACGGAGCCCGAAGACGACTCGCCGGGACACAGCGAGGCCTCGGACGCCCCTTCCACGACCCCAGACGACCCCCGCGACGTTACATGACCTCTGGAAACACCCCAGGAGCCGTGGGAACCGCCAGGGCGACCCGAGTCTGTGTTGGGGGACATGGCCGGTGCAGCGGGCGTGGTGCTGGGGTCGCAGACTGCTGCTGGGGTCTCACGCTGCGATGGGGGGGTCCATGCTGGGGTCAGGTGGGTGGCCTGGTGACTTTCGCTTCTGGCACGACCTCGCTGCCCCTCCAGGAATGGGTAATAGTTCTCCTTTAGTTGGGCGAAGGGGGCGAGGTGGCTGGTAGACGCGAGGGTCTCCCGGGAATCCTGAATCCTGTCTCCAGCTTCCACCATTGTATCTCCACAAGCCTGGTCCTCCTGGCACGTCCCTCCCCCTAGTACAAGTCCTTCGCCGTCACTCGGTATCCTTGCATTCTACACCTCAGCTGCCCCGGCGCGCCATCCACCAAATAAGACAAATAACCAATATCGAACCGAATCCAGATCTCCGTCACACACCAACGCGCATTGGGCAGTAACAGTGATTTACAAATATGATTATTCTCTTGAGCTTTTTTTAGGAGTAGCAAAAAGCCCTGTAAGAACACGAACAAGGTCGAGGAGCGCCACGGAGCACCTCCTCACTCGGCCACTGCCTCAGCGCCACTGGGTTGCCCATCTACAGACACTTCACACCCCCGGACACGCGTGCGCAGTCTGGCACCCGTGGGTCGGTGCGGAGGTGGAGGTTCTGAACTCGCTCTCTCGCGCTCTCGCTCGCTCGCTCTCGTTCGCTTTCGCTCTTTATTCGGCTCTCTTTCTCTTCCTCTCTTTCTCCACCTCTCTTTTCCTCCCTCCCTCCTTTCTTTTTTTTCTTTATCTTCCTCTCTTTCCCTTCCTTCTTTGCGCATTCTCCTTAACTCACTCTCTCTCTCTCTCTCTTTATACATGTTTATCTATTTATCTATCTCTATCTATTTAACCATTTGTCTATTTATTCATCTCCATCTCTGTCTATCTATCCATCTATCTATCTATATATTTCTATCTCTTGCTCTCTCTCTCTCTCTCTCTCTCTCTCTCTCTCTCTCTCTCTCTCTCTCTCTCTCTCTCTCTCTCTCTCTCTCTCTCTCTCTCTCTCTCTCTCTCTCTCACACACACACACACACACACACACACACACACACACACATACACACACACACACACACACACACACACACATACACACACAAGCTTTCCTCTCTCTCTCTCTCTCTCTCTCTCTCTCTCTCTCTCTCTCTCTCTCTCTCTCTCTCTCTCTCTCTCTCTCTCTCTCTCTCTCACACACACACACACACACACACACACACACACACACACATACACACACACACACACACACATACATACACACATACACACACACGCTTTCTCTCTCTCTCTCTCTCTCTCTCTCTCTCTCTCTCTCTCTCTCTCTCTCTCTCTCTCTCTCTCTCTCTCTCTCTCTCTCTCTCTCTCTCTCTCTGTCCCCCTCTCTCTCTATGCCCCCCTCTCTCTCTCTCTCTCTCTCTCTCTATTTATATATATATATATATATATATATATATATATATATATATATATATATATATATATATATATATATATATATATATATATCACACACATTTTCTCTCTATTTATCTATCTACCTATCTCTTTCTTTCTGTCTCTCTCTCTCTCTCTCTATGCCTCACACACACACATTTGTCTAAACTTCCGATGTCCGATTCGATACACCACCCTCACCCCTCCTCCCCTCCCCCCCCTTCCATCCCCCAAGACAACCCCCCTCCTCACCTTCGCCCCCCCCCCTCTCCTCCCATCCCTCCCCACCCCCTCCCCATCCCCTCCCCCACCCCCTCCCCCATCCCTGCCCCACCCCCTCCCCCTCCCCCTCCTCCACCCCCTCCCCCACCCCCTCCCCCACCCCAAACATGGCGTCTCTCAAGATTTTTTCCCGTGAATCTTATTCTTCGTTATCATTGTATTTTTAAATTAATATCATCATTACTATTATCATTATTATTCTTGTTATTATTAGTAGTATTATCATTAGTATTAGTTTCGTTATCATCATAATTTTTATCACTATCATCATCATCATCATTATCATTACGATTATCATTGCTATTGTTATCCTTATTATCATTATTACCATTATCATTATGATCACTAATTCTTCATACTTCTTGGTCGATCGCTTCCTTTATCTTCCCGGTGGGAAAGGGAAGGAAAAGGAGGAAGGAGGAAGGAGGGAGAAGAAGTGAGGAAGGAGGAGGGAGGAGGAAGAGGGAGGATTGAAGGAGAAGGGGGAGGGAGAAGGAGGGGGATTGAGGAGGGAGGAAGAAGGGAGAAGGAGAAGTGAGGAAGGAGGAGAGCGGATTGAGGGATAAAGAGGAGGGAGGATTGAAGGAGGAAGAAGGGAGAAGGAGGAGAATGAGGAGAGAGGAAGGAGGGAATAGAAGGAGGGAGAGAGGGAGGATTGAGGGAGAAAGAGGAGAGAGATTTGAGGGAGAAGGAGGAGGAGGAGAGAGTAATAAGGAGAAGGAGGAGGGAGGATTAAGGGAGAAGGAAGAGGGAGGATTGACGGAGAAGGGGCAGGGAGAAGGAGGAGAGCGAATTGAGCTATAAAGGGGAGGGAGGATTGAAGGAGAAAGAGGAGGGATGAATGAGGGAGAAGGGGGACAGATGGAGTAGGGAAGAAGAAGGAATAGGGAAGATAAAGAAGAGAGGTACAGAGAAGCGAAGGAGAAAGAGAGAAGGAGGGAATAGAGTAAAGAAAGGATACATTGAATACATGAAATCAGGTGAATAGATGATAATAGATTGAAAAGTTTGCGTATACTTGGAAAAAAAAATATCCCATAAAAAAGACATCTTAGGTAAAATGAAAATAAGATTATAATAATAAATAGATTAAAGAAATATCTATAAAAATAGATAAAATATATTTAAAAAGGCCCCTTTAAAATCATTATCGAAAATACAGCGGTTCAGAAAAATCACATTTCAAAACAAATCCCCCTCCCCCCCCCCAAAAAAAGGGGGGGGGGGAAGGGGGATAGATAGGTCAAAATACT
>NC_091568.1:41599524-41602024 GCF_042767895.1 Penaeus vannamei | reverse complement strand
CATGAATCAAAATACTAGCAGCCACTACTCTTTCAAATATTGTGTCCTTATTAAGGAGAAAAGAGAAACCCTTTAATTGTTTTTTTTTTACTTTTGTTTGAATATTATTAATAAAAGTTAAAATCTAAATTAACACAATCATTCTTTACTGTAGCAAAATCTCTTGGAGAACAAACTCTTCAATCCAGTAGTCACTGACTCTCCACACCGGCTGGCACCCTCGACGCCCAACGCAACACATGCCACGCTCACTCGGTCCGCGTCCTCGCTTCGCTTCAGTCGTCTCTCTGTTCTTTCTTCTTCAGCTCTATTTCTTTCACGACATATATACATATATATGTATATGTATATATATATATATATATATATATATATATATATATATATATATATATATATATATATATATATATATATATATATATGTATATATATATGTATTTATGTATTTATGTATATGTATATACATATGTATTTATGTATGTGTGTGTATATGTATATGTATATATATATATATATATATATATATATATATATATATATATATATATATATATACATATATATATACATATATATATATATATGTATATATATATATATGAAAATGGAAACAATGATAACTGAAAATAAATGTATTAAACTTCAATTCTCATTATGGCTGTTTTCATTTCCTTTTTTGTGTAAACGTTACTGTATTTCTGCTTGTGTTCATATATATATATATATATATATATATATATATATATATATATATATATATATATATATATATATATATATATATATATATATATATATATATATATATATATATATATATATATATATATATATATATATATATATATATATATATATATATATACACATTGGAGAAGGAGGAAGGGGATGCAGAGGTGGAGAGGATGTCGGGGACATGTGTGGTGGGGAGGAGCGGGTGATGGGAAGAGCTGGATGTGGGATGTGGATGTGAGGATCCGATGTGGATACGATAGGATATGGGAACGGGGGCTGGTGAGGAGGAGGATGTGGATGTGAAGGGACTGGATTTGGGAGAGTTGGATGTGGATAGGACAGGATGAGAGCGGGTAAGGAAGGATGAAATGGACGCAGAAGCGGAGAAGACACGTTTGCGCCGTTGGAGGGACGTCTGAAGGAGGGAAGGATGAGGTGGCGAGAGCTGGTCGTGGGATGTGGATGGCGCGGACGTGGATATGGTCTTGCGATGGGACTGATGGTGAGCGCCGGTGAGGTGGAGGGACCCGGATGTGGATGAACTGGATTTTTGGATTAGATTTGGATATTATAGAAAATGAGATGTCTGGTGAGGGTGGATTTCTGGATTAGACATGGATATGACTATTGAAAATGAGATGTCTGGTGAGGGAGGAGGACATGGCAGTGGGTGGAGGAGATCCGGGGATTGATTATGGATACAATAGGATTGGTCATTAGAGCGGATTAAGAAGATAAATGTCGACGTAATGGGAAAATTATGCCCCCGCGGCCGAAGAAGTGGCGGAGACCCCTGGACGCCTTTTGGGGTCATCCGGGCGGGGGAAGGAAAGCTGGTGAAGGAGGAGGATGTGAGTGCGGGTGGAGTGGATGAGGTCATGAGAGCGAATTAGCAAGAAATATGAATTGCAACGGGAACGACGAAGGGAAGGGCAAGAAAACACACGAATATGCCGAAGGCCTTTTCACTACTGCTTCGCCAGGGCATATATATATATATATGCCCTGATATATATATATATATATATATATATATATATATATATATATATATATATATATATATATATATATATATATATATATGCCCTGACGAAGCAGTAGTGAAAAGGCCTTCGGCATATTCGTGTGTTTTCTTGCCCTTCCCTTCGTCGTTCCCGTTGCAATCTGTTCAACATGAATTCCACACATGTGTTCTTCAAGAAATATGAAGAAATATTGCCTCAGCAGTTGAATGGCAAGGAAGGGGGCGGGCCGGATTATTGGCACTGGACGTCCTCAGGGTCACGTGTTGACTGAGAGGAAAGGATATAAGGAGTGTTTTTAAGTGTACGGATTCGTAAAGATATCCACTAGCTTCCATGTGTATCTTTCGAATGATGTATTGTGCAGAGCCCTGGGACTCCGATATAGGATCAACTGACTATGATTTGTTGTTACATTTCGCAAAGTGTCAAATAGAATAGTTCTCTTCTTCAGGTCAAACACCACCTTCTTTTAAGGATAACTCTGGGAACTGGTGTGCACACAGACTGGCAAAGCGTCGCATACTTAGACACGGAGGCACGTCGTAAAGTTAATAATGACAAAAAATAAGGCGTTTTTACTTGGATCTCAGTGCGAACAGTAAATATGTATTATAATGAATCCATAAAGCTAGGTCTCTTTCTTATCATCAGCTAAATATCTGAAAAAGAGAACTGAACACCATCTCGTAAAAATAATTTCTTATTCATGCCACCATCATTGTAGTTTATTCAAA
>NC_091568.1:41587024-41589524 GCF_042767895.1 Penaeus vannamei | reverse complement strand
TACGTATATATATACTTACATATATATACATAAATACATACATACATACATACATACATATATATATATATATATATATATATATATATATATATATATATATATATATATATATATATATATATAAAATACACTGTCTCCGGAGTCTGTTCGTTGGCAGCCAATATCTCAGGCTTTTTCCCTAACAAGAGGTCAGGGCCAAGGTCAAGGGACGGCGCGGTGGCCGGGCCATTGGTGCCGCTGCAGACGCGTCCTTCTTCCCCGCCCTGTCATGCACGCGGAGGTGAATCTGGCTTCAAGCCTCGCTATTTTCTCCTTTTTTAGCTTCCTCAACACTCCGGGATACTGCGAGAGCCTTCCACGAGCTCATCTCGACCAGCCGCCGCTCACTCACTCATCTCAGCCTCACTCTCTTGGCCTCCCTGCCGAGCGGCCCCCTCGGCGCCGCCGCCTTTCGCTCGCTCTCCGACAGACTCCTTGGAGACCTCGGAGTGCGCCGGAGGCCAGTCCGCTGACCACGTGACCGGACTCCGGTGGGAGGACAACGGCTGGTCGCAGCGAAGAGTTCCTAAGGTGTACAGCAAGGAAAACACACGTTCACACGCACACACACAAATACACATTACACATAAATTTGCGCACACACACACACACACATACACACACACACACACACACACACACACACACACACACACACACACACACACACACACATATATATATATATATATATATATATATATATATATATATATATATATATATATATATATATATATATATAACATTTACATTATATATATTTATGTGTGTATGTATATATATAATATACAATATATATATATATATATATATATATATATATATATATATATATATATATATATATAAACATATGTATGTGTATGTATATATACATATATACAGCGGAAGGAAGACTGCAAGCAAAGACTGTTAAGCTAATAATAGTAAAGGCTAGAAATGCAGCGTTGCCAACGACCTTGAGTCTCCGTCTTGTCTTCGTGCCAGTGTCTGACCTTGGCACTGGCATATATCTGGCACTGGAGACTGGTGGACTGGCGTGCGGTGAAGGGACACTAGAGTCACTGAATAAAATTGCTGTTTTATTGGCCCGTAAGGGGATCGAACCCTCGACATCCGCGTTATTAGCACGGCGCTCTAACCAACTGAGCTAACAGGCCTACATATATGAAGAGAATCTTCCTTATAATTGAGTTTCAGTCAATAAATTGTATTGAAGATTGTTAAATGTAGTAATTTATCATCAATATAGCTTAGTGTTCGATGGTATTTCGCCAGGATTGTATTAGGACAGAGCTAAATAAGTACATTGTGTTTATTATTTCAAAGGCATGCAAGTCAAAGTCAAAGAATAATTGCTTCTTAGAATATGCTGAGGCAGTTCATCCTAAATGTTTTCAAATCTCAGAACTTAATGACCGTGAGAGATAAACCGGAGACGAAGAGACCGCTCAGCAGGGAACCCAAAGATAAATGAGGCTGAGGGAGATAAGAGTGAGTGGCGGCTTGTTTGAGTTACCCATGTAAGTTTCTTGCAGAAAAACAAATACTGTAAAACCAAAAAGAAAAAAAAACAGAACGACAGGTTCGACGCCAGATTCGCCAGGAAAGAAGAACGCAGAAAAACAAATATTGTAAAACCAAAAAAATAGATAAATAAATAAATAAAACAGAACGACAGGTTTGACGCCAGATTCGCCAGGAAAGAAGAACGCAGAAAAACAAATACTGTAAAACCAAAAAAACAAAAAAACAAAAAAAAAACAGAACGACAGGTTCGACGCCAGATTCGCCAGGAAAGAAGAACGCAGAAAAACAAATACTGTAAAACCAAAAAAAAAAAAAAAAAAAAAAAACAGAACGACAGGTTCGACGCCAGATTCGCCAGGAAAGGAGAACGCATAATCATCCTCATACAGTTGCATACACAGCGGTCCCAACGGCCTGGCCACCGTGCCCTCCTTTGACCTTGACCCTGGCATGGTGTCAGCGAAAGAGGAGTCAGCTGCCAACGAACAGACTCCGGAAGCAGTGGACCAAACAGCTGCCAGAAAGGGATCGAACCCTCGACAGACCATTCATATCATAGAACTGCAGAATAATGAAATTTTTAATTCAAATAATTCATTTACACACATCTTTTAATAAACCATATAAATATATGGCTACGACTTTTAAGGCTGTTGGGGTCTTAAACAGTGAATTAGTACACAAAACATATAGTGTTGTATTGGGACAGATGAAGAGTACATACAGACGGAAGTACAAAATATCTCTCAACGCAAACAACAAAAGCTTGTTCAGGAGACGACGTCGAGAACACAGAGGCCGTTTTGTCCTGCTTCATAGGATGCTTCTGAACCATTTTGAGATGCTGGCATTGGGCAGGACAGGAAGGCAGAGCTTGATGCCCAATGAAATGGGTTAAGGGAATATATTTCGCAATTCTGATACA
>NC_091568.1:41554524-41582024 GCF_042767895.1 Penaeus vannamei | reverse complement strand
TGAAAATCATCTTCGAATTAAACGGGGTTTTGTCTCCCCTGCTGATAATTATCTCTCACATATCAATTCTCTGGAATCTCCCCATGCAGTGTTCTTGCCCAATAGCTGTTGACACCATGACACTCTTCACACCGAGCAATAACTGGATCCGAAGAGGTGACGCACTGACCGGGGCCAAGGAGATCGTACATTGGTCGGCGGCCACGAATTGGAACGGGATGGGACCACTTGTACGGGTCGTAAGGACAGACAACCATCCTATCTGTTAACAGTGACTGCCGTTATCGCAATTCTTACGTCGGTAAAGGTAACTGAGCAGCCATTTTATCACAGGCAATGTTCTCTAAATGACAGATGTTTCACGCAATAATCCTCGCTAATATTTCTTTCCAAAATAAGCAATTTTAGCGAAAGCGGAACAATGCAGAATGAGAGCTTGTTTTGACGTCCAACACTAAAACCGGAAAAATGGTGGATTCTTTTATTGATCTATTATGTGTTGCACACGCACGCACATACGTAAATACAAACAAATACATACACACACACACATGAATATATGTCCATGTCTTTCAGTCCCGGGCGAGGCTGCAACCAGAGGGAGCAGTTTTGGCTCCCTTTTGCAGACTCGAACTCGCGATCGCGGGTTTCGGAGTCTTTACCCACTCGGCCGTGGTGTTGATATATTACTCGGGTAAAATACCCATTCAGCACACTTATTTGGTTACATGTGCGCCTGGTATATATATTTAAGCTATTATATATAGTGCAATATATGTAATATATTCTTAGATATGGACATAGTGTTGTATTGAGGTATATGTATTGTTCATTATTCAATAATTAGTTCCAGTTCTGCGCATTATACTCACAATTAGGTATTACTTTTTTCCTAATTTCCGTATTCTTGTTCATGGAGCAGTTTCCTTCAAGTTCATTCAATATTTCTCATAACAATAGGACTCAAAATAAATAGTCATCAATAACAAAGATTTATTATAAATAGTCAGAAAAGAAAAAACAATTAATATAACAATAGGTGTGAATTTAAAACATTAAATGAAATGCTGCAATTCGCTGGAGCAAAACGAAAACAAATATATGTACGATCTGCACTTTTTACCTTAGATTTGTTTCTTATCTGGATGTATGCTGGAACAAGCCACACCTTTGATATCTAATGACAAAACAATTACCAAATATGGCCCTCGAAATCCCCTTTCAGAATGTACCTTCTTATAGCGCTTTATGTCTCCGGCCCGCAGTCACTGGCCAAAAACAGCTGATCATTAGAAAACGGGAACTACAACCAAATAGAGAAAACTTCATGTATTTATATGGGTAACTTTGCTGTTTTAGCAAAGTAGAGTCCCATACATATTAATATTCTGTAAGACTACCAAAAAGGTAAAAAATAAATACATATAGCGTCACTGTAACAAATAAGTCAATGTGGTGTGGTTAGTACGGTATATACATGTACATATGTGTGTGTGTGTGTGTGTGTGTGTGTGTGTGTGTGTGTGTGTGTGTGTGTGTGTGTGTGTGTGTGTGTGTGTGTGTGTGTGTGTGTGTGTGTGCATATTTATATATATATATATATATATATATATATATATATATATATATATATATATATATATATATATAATATATCTATATCTATATCTATATCTATATCTATATCTATATCTATATCTATCTATATCTATATCTATATCTATATCTATATCTATATCTATCTATCTATCTACACACACACACACACACACACACACACACACACACACACACACACACACACACACACACACACACATACATACATATATATATATATATATGTGTGTGTGTGTGTGTGTGTGTGTGTGTGTGTGTGTGTGTGTGTGTGTGTGTGTGTGTGTGTGTGTGTGTGTGTGTGTGTGTGTGTGTGTGTGTGTGCGTGCGTGACAGTTTTTCTTAATGTCAAATCATTAGACGTTCCCCCTGCTCCATTGATAAACAACATCGAGAAAATTCAAATAGAATCCCCAGCCACAAAGCTCTCAAAATCAGCTGATGTTACACTACTCTTGAGCCCAAGAAAAAAAAATTGAATCGCTAATTCATTGTGTAAATACAAAGAACTTTTTTAAAAAATAGTTCACTCATCTTTAACACGACTCCACGTAACTGGGAGACAGACAGAGCATTAAAACCTCTGTCTAATAGAGAAAAAATACACTGATTGTAATTGGGGAATCGCAACGAAAGTTATCGGGCCACAACTAACAGGAGGCGTAACAGCAATCCTAAAAAAAAAAAATAATTAAACAAAATAAATAAATAAAGGAGGAAATTATTATGTAAATTAACTAATGAGTAAACTAAGATAGATAGGAATGTCTGCGTAAAAAGGAAAGAAAGACAGAAAGAAAGAAATTGTTGCGAAAGTCGAATGATTCGGAGGAGCTGATGGCTTTGCATTCAGATTCACTGAGGAAGGAATACTGAAAACACACTACAAGAGGCCTTCGTGGTTTTTAATTCTGTTTTCAAGTCGTCCGGTCCGTTTACGAGAAAGTGGCAAACCAACGAACAACATGCGTGGAACCCAATTTTCATTTAAAGAGCAGCATGCATTCAGAAATAAGTTACCCACAGAAACCCTGTTCCAATTCACAGTTGAAATCTGTAACAGTATAGAGAAAACCCAAATGAACTTACTCATGCTGTGTGTTTAGCCCAAACTCTTTGACACTTGGCCATGCAAACCTTTACGAACTATGAAACCAATACTGGAAAATACTAACTCTACTAATCTCTTCAAATGTTTAGCAGAATTCGATACTGACCCGATTTTACTCCCATTATTCATAAACGCCCCATCAGCTATTACACGACAAATGCATTCTCTTCCGAAACGACAACGACGAAGATTCCTTCCATAAGCAATCCTCTTACTCAACCCGGAACCAGTTACTTGTCCCCCCTGTCGATGGCGTCGAAGGGCGGCGTGTCCGCGAGCCGCAGGACGTCCACCGTCTTGTAGATCGGGTACAAGCCGGCTTTTCTCGTCCTCTGGTTGACCCCGTGGATGAAGCCGTCGTGCAGGTTGCGGTGGTTGCTGTAGTGCTTCAGGACCTCCCTCACGCGGTCGCCCTTCTGCAGCGTGATCTCGCCGCTCCTGAAGGGGCGAGGAAAGGGTGAGGTCAAACGGAGAGGAGTTCGGGAAAGTGGAAGGGTGATTTGGGGGACTGTGTGTTGGGGCATCCGCGCTGTTGTATCTTCATGAACAAAAAGTAATGTGTTACACTGTATGTGCCTGTCAAACGGACACACACACACACACACACAGAGAGAGAGAGAGAGAGAGAGAGAGAGAGAGAGAGAGAGAGAGAGAGAGAGAGAGAGAGAGAGAGAGAGAGAGAGAGCAGAAGCAAGAAAACAGACAGGCGAACCGACCTGCGAGGCGTGTGGGGGAGCCTCGCCTCCACCTCGTGGCCGCTCTGGTAGTGGAACCAATAAGGTGAGTCGACGGAGAAGACCCTCCAGGTGGCGTCCGCGTGGAGGGTCTGCATGAGCTCGTAGGCCAGGCGGCAGATCTGAACCGGAAGATCATTGTGCGTACTTCAATAACCTTTCACAGCAATTACAGCCAATGAATAACATATACCTTGAACTATGAATTTTCCTTCCTCAAGAATATATAGGATATCTTTAAAAAAAAAATCGATATAACAACGATAAAAACTGCGTTTTCTCTTTTCTTAACAATTGAGTATTGTGTAATTGAAAAAGGAAGAAAGAACTACGTGTGCTGTATGTAAATATTGAAAAATACGACCTACTACCTACTACCACATCCGCTATTACATCTAGACTAGTTCAGATTTACAAGATTTTAACCTATATTATTCTAAAAGTGTCCAGTCCCACTACACATTATCCCACTGAAAAAATGGCACGCTGCAGTTAGTGAAGTAATCTACAGGCATTTCAAGGCGAACCATAATAAGGGGGTCTCTCACTCCTTCAGATGGTTGGAGTCTTGCGTTCGGAAACTGGAATGGAATTTGGAATTGGCAATCGCGGTGTTGGCAATCGCGGATGGTAAGAGGATTTAGGATTCTGGAATCAATCTACCTTGAGAGACAAAGTTGACTGGAATCGAGGAATTAAGAGAGATGATGGAAGACGGGGAATAAAGAAAGAAGGGGGAGGTAATGGGGGAGAGAAGGGAGGCAAAAAAGGAAGAAAGGGGAGGCTAGGAAAAGAAAAGGGAAGTAGCAAAGGAAAACACAGGAGGGGTCCTCGGAGTGCTGGTGGAGGGGAGGGGAGGGGAAGAGAAAGGGGAAAGGGGGTACGGGGGAGAGGGAGGTGGGAGATGGAGAGGGGAGGGGAGGAGAAGGGGGAGGGGGAGAGGGGGAGCAGTCCGGTGTCGAAGGAGAATCCACACAGTGAGTTAAAAATAAAGAGAAAACACCTCTTTTCACAGTAGTAGTGAGATCACATATAAATTCCGTATATCTGATTACAGCCCTATATTCTTAGGATACTGCTGACGTATATACAGAATATCTGTTCTATATTTGAACAGCGAAGAGATAAGATTTGTAGATGGAATAAGAGCTTGAAGTCTTTTTACAAAACATGTAGGTCGGATTCCATTTTTTCATGTTCTCTGCACGTGAGTTAAAACACGAATGGATACTCAAGGAGTTTATTGTAACAAAAGTAGAAAGAGGTTTTATTAAGACATTCCTAATAAAGATTGAATCTCATCGTGTCCGGATCCATCCCCTGTGCTGTGAATTGTTTATTCTTAGCCATATTTTCTCGTGAATGGTTAGCTTATGAATTTAGTAGATAGGCCTTTTGGAAGCTGCTATGATATATAAAGATATTTATGGTGATAAACATGTAGTTTACGAGAAGGCGTCTAGGACAACTGGCCGCGGCCACCTAGCCGCAGCCTAACTGGCCGCGGAAACTAGCACCTCACCTCACCTTCATCTAATCTAATCTAACCTAACCAACCTAACCTAACCTAACCTAACCTAACCTAACCTAACCTAACCTAACCTAACCTAACCTAACCTAACCTAACCTAACCTAACCTAACCTAACCTAACCTAACCTAACCTAACCCAACCCAACCCAACCCAACCCAACCCAACCCAACCCAACCCAACCCAACCCAACCCAACCCAACCCAACCCAACCCAACCCAACCCAACCCAACCCAACCCAACCCAACCCAACCCCACCCAACCCAACCTAACTAACCTAACCTAACCTAACCTAACCAACCTAACCAACCTAACATAACCAACATAGCATAACATAACATAACATAACATAACCAACCCAACCCAGCCCAACCCAACCCAACCTAACCAACCTAACCTAACCTAACCTAACCTAACCTAACCTAACCCAACCCAACCCAACCCAACCCAACCCAACCCAACCCAACCCAACCCAACCCAACCCAACCCAACCCAACCCAACCCAACCCACCCCAACCCAACACAACGTAACCCAACGTAACCCAACCCAACCCAATCCAACCCAACCTAACCTAACCAAGCCCAAACCTAACCAACCTAACCAACCTAACATAACCAACATAGCATAACATAACATAACATAACATAACATAACATAACATAACCAACCCAACCCAACCCAACCCTAACCAAACCAACCCATCCCAACCCAACCCAACCCAACCCAACCCAACCCTAACCAACCCAACCCAACCCAACCCAACCCAACCCAACCCAACCCAACCCAACCCAACCCAACCCAACCCAACCCAACCTAACCTAACCTAACCTAACCTAACCAACGTAACCAAACCTAACATAACACAACATAGCATAACATAACATAACATAACTTTAACATAACATAACATAACCAACCCAACCCAACCCAACCCTAACCAAACCAACCCAAACCAACCCAAACCAACCCAACCCAACCCAACCCTAACCAACCCAACCCAACCCAACCTAACCTAACCCAACCCAACCCAACCCAACCCAACCCAACCCAAGCCAACCCAACCTAACCTAACCTAACCTAACCTAACCTAACCTAACCAACCTAACATAACATAACATATAACATAACATATAACATAACATAACATAACATAACATAACCAACCCAACCCAACCCAACCCTAACCAAACCAACCCATCCCAACCCAACCCAACCCAACCCAACCCAACCCTAACCAACCCAACCCAACCCAACCTAACCTAAATGACGAAGATAGAACAACCGATCACGCAGAAGCTGCTCATCGTAGACTGCAGCATGAACTTGGAATGCAACATCCTACTGTTTGGAAATTTATTGGTTTGAAAAAAAGTGCAACGTGGAAAAGACCTATATTAAGAACAGCTGATCGCAGGGCATGAGCCACCTGTCAAAAGGCATGAGCCACCTGTCAAGTTGAAGAAATACAGACAAGCAGATGAAAGAATTAAAGCAATTGTAAGAACATTTGAGAGTTGTAATGTTGTTGAATATCTCAGGGGAAATGCTCATAACTTTTCATAAATTGCTGATGTTGCTTCTTGTTTTTAAATAATTAAAGACACATTGAAACATTTTTTACCAATAATACTTATTACACATAACTGTTCATATAGTTACTACATGGTTTTTAATCAATAAAAACATTAAGATTTTTTTTTATAATCTTATTCCATTAAATACTCCGTAAAGAGTATTTAATTCCCTAAGAGAAGCAAGAGAATCCGCAGAAGAGAACATAAAATAGCTACATGGCCCATCCGCGCTGCAGAAAACCCAAGTTAGAAGAAAAGGTCCAAGAAAATGGGCCAGAAAATGAGAACAGAAAGAGAGGAACAGCCGACGAAGAAGAAAAGGAAAACGCGTGGTTTTGGTGCCTCCGGATGAGGTAAGGATTGCCAACCAATTAACCTGATGAGCTGCACCAGCCGACGACCGATTTGATTTTTTTAATTAATAATGTCTTCTGTCTTTCTGGATCTTTTGTAGTGATTAAACAAATTATTTTGAAGTTGATTTTCATTTTCATTTTCAGTCATGCTTGGTTGAGAGACAGAGGAATTTCAGTAAAGTCAAGGCACTGTTCAGTACCCAGCATTCTACTAGATATTTTGTTAATATGTCCTTCCACTAATTATTCTACAGTAAAAGTAACCAATTACTGAGCAAGAGCAAAAGAAAATACTTATACTCGTGACTATGGCAATAATAATAATAACAATTACATTGATAATGATAAAAGTAACAGTAACAATTACAATGATAACACTAATGGTGATAATAATAACGTTAATAACAACACAAACTTTAACCGTGAAGTGTCATCTATATAGATAGCATGTATGTAAACCATGTATGTAACTCACACATGTATTATCACATATAAATTACCATAATTTGTATTCATGTCTCCCGTATTGTACAACATATACGGCTGGCATAGCACAACATACACGGCTGGCATAACACAACATACACGGCTGGCATAACACAACATACACGGCTGGCATAACACAACATACACGGCTGGCATAACACAACATACACGGCTGGCATAACACAACATACACGGCTGGCATAACACAACATACACGGCTGGCATAACTCTACATTGCACATTATATGACGTGGCAACCGTTTTGTTTTCACTCTCACGCATGCGCATGACACGAATGATCAGAGGTCCCGAGGTAGCGAGAGAGGAAGGACGCATCTTTTCCTCTCTCTGTATCTCCAAATAAACAGCGGCGAAAAGAACCTCCAGTATTTGCTCCCACCTTCGGAGAGACTCTTTGGAAGACACAAGGGTACGAACAATAGCCAAAAAATAATAATAAAAACACTCAGAAGACCTACGTTGGACGACATGCCACAGACGAGGAAATCCGAGCGAGAGAGGAAGTAAACATCGCTCATAAGATTCCTCATGTTGGCGTCACTCCTCCGCTGCCTCGTGCTGGCGGTGGCGACGCTCTCCTCGTTGAACACGAAGGCGTGGCGAGGGAACCTGAGGAGGGAGCCGTTAGTTCGTGTTCCGGGGGGAGGAGGGAGGAGGGAGGGGGAGGGTTGGGCTGCGTATTATTAGGTATTATTAGGAGTAGATTGAGTGTTATTGTAGTTATTACTACACTGATAATAAAATTACTATTATCATCTATAACAGTAATTGCAATAGTAATAATAATAATAATAGTAGTAATGATAATGATAACAATAATAATAATAAAATGACAACATTAATAACTAATAGCAGTAGTAATAATAATGATAATGATAGCATTCTTCTTTTTATCATTATTATTACTGTTATCGTTATTAATATCATTATTATTACCATTATTATCATTATTTTTACTATTATTACATAGGAATTTCCATTCGTACACACACACACACATACACACACACACATCACACACACACACACACTGAGAGAGAGAGAGAGAGAGAGAAAGAGAGAGAGAGAGAGAGAGTGAGAGAGAGAGAGAGAGTGAGTGAGAGAGAGAGAGAGAGAGAGAGAGAGAGAGAGAGAGAGAGAGAGAGAGAAAGAGAGAGAGAGAGAGAGAGACCCCGCACACATACTCAAAACCCAAACGCAGAACCTCCCAGATCACACACAAGACGACTCCACACACTAACTTCTCCTTGGCTTCCTTGAGGACCTGCGGGTCGTCTGTGGCCAGGTAGACCTTGCGAGTCGTCACCGTCGTCCCCCGAAGCTCCAGGTCGTCGTAGAAGTCGTCGACGGCCTCCATGTATTCCTCCAGTCCTATGAGTCTGGAGTCGTGAAGCAGCTTGTCTGTTCTTCTGACTTGCACTCTGAGGGAAGAATAGCAACGGCGGAACTAGTGAATGGAATTAGGTGATAATAACAGCCATAATAAGGTACGATCGTTAAAGCAATCATGTTATAATAATAATGATCCTTTTTATTATTATTAAACAATAATGATAAGAATGCTACCATTATTATTATTACTACTAAGAACACTAATGATAACAATAATAGTAATAATAATGATGATGATAACAATAAAAGTAATGTTATAACATTAATAATAATAATGATGATGACAACAATAATAATAGTAATAATAATAATAGTAATAATAATGATGATAAAATAATGATAATGATAATAATGGCAATAACTGGAAACACTCAGAGAGCGCATACCTCCGCCAAGGCAATAGAAATAGTCACAATTGAAAAATTACATGACAGATTGCTAGATCCAAAATATAATGGCATCTAGACACACCTTTGGTAAAAAAAAAAAAAAAAAAAAAAAAAAAAAATAAATAAAATAAAAATTTGTTGATAACTTACTAAGCTATCCTGCCGTCCAACAAACAAACTAATTAACCAGCTGTACCCAAAACATGACTTCCTTGGCAGAGGTAATGATGATAGCAATAATAAAAAAAACATCAGTAATAATAATAATGGTGATGATGATGATGATGGTAATGATAATGATAAAGATAATAATGTTAATAATAATGATGGTAATAATAGTAATAGTAATAATGATAATATTTGATATCATTATCATCTATATTACTATCATTATCATTATTATCATTTCTATTATCAATATTGCCGGAATCATTATCATAAATAATGATGATAAGGATATCATTATTACCAATAAAAGTATCAACTTCAAAAACACATGAGTGTTTTTGTAATTGATACTGTTAAAAATAATGACAGTAATAATAAAAGCAATAACAACTGCAATAGCAACAACTATTTTAATGAAGATAATGATAACAGTTATAATAATGATAATAATAATAATGACAATTATGATAGCGATAATAATACTAATAATAGTAATAATGACAAAAACAATAATAATAAGAATAAGAATTTTAATAATAATGATAATAGTAATAATAATAGAATATTGATGATAATGATACTAATAATAAGTGATGATGATACTAAGAATAATAACAGTTAGAGTCGTTGAAAATAATGTTAATGACATCAATATTGATGATGAAAATGATAACAATGATAAAAATACTAAGTACTGATGTTAAGAAATAACCGCAATAACGAAGACAAAGAGCAAACGAATGATGTTTGTTATTTGAACTATGAGAATTGTCCTAATCATAAGGACCATGTTATTACTGTCTCTATATCAATGATAAGCTAAAGAAACAGAAAAAAAGAAAATAGATCCACATACACACACGCGCGCGAGTGTGTATGTGCGTGTGTGCACGTATATATCTCTTTTTTCCTCCTTCTTGTTTTTTGTTGTCACAGTATATCATATAATATTTAACTGTACTTCATTTATATTATATTTTTCTATTATTTGCCCTTGCATCTTTGTATTTTCTCCTATACTGTAATTATTTGTGTATTTATATATATACTTGTGTATGTCTGTGTGTGTGGAGTTATGTATATGTATATTTGTATGCATATGTCCATGTTTATATATGAGTATGTATATGTGTATGCCTATGTAGGTATGCGTGTATATTTATATTTATACATATAATGTATGTCATGCTATTCTGCTTGTAATTTCCTTTAATATCATTATGTACAATGTCATTCAGTATTAGTATGATTAGTCTACTTATTTAATTACATTATGTCCTGATTTCTCTTCCTAGTTTTTAATGTTTAATAGTTCAAGGGGCCTTCCTAAGGGAGTTTCACTCCTGGAGGGCTCAGCCATACCACAAGTGTAATATGTTGTATTTTTGTTGATGTATTGTATTTGGCTAAATAAATTATTTGATTCTGATTCTGATTCTGATTCTTTTTTCCTCCTTCTTTTCCTCTTTTTTCCTCCTTCTTTTCCTCTTTTTTCCTCCTTCTTTTCCTCTTTTTTTTACTTTATTTACTTTTTTAACCCTAAAGCAAATCACAGTCCCCACCACGCACCCAACAACAGGACCCTCGAAGCCAAGGCGGGCGCCGAGCTTCTCAACGGCCTCCTGGAATCCCCGGTTCATCCTCATGGCGTACTTCATGAACTGCCCCATCCACCAGGCGAAGGGGTCGCCGTGGAAGCTCGCCAGGCGCTCGGCGAAGTCCCGCGGCACTGACCTGGGCAGGTAGTTCGGCCTCGGGACGGGTCGGTCCGTGTCGGGGAACTGCACCACCAGGGCGTCCTCTGTGCCTGGAGTGGGAAGCGGTTGGGTCTGAGTGGGTTTGGCGCTGATGTTGGTGTGGCTTGGAGGGAGGGAGGAGGGGGAGAGGGCGAGAGTGGGAAAGGGAGAGGAAGAGGGATAGGGGAGGAGGCGTCCTCTGTGCCTGGAGTGGGAATCGGTTGGGTCTGAGTGGGTTTGGCGCTGATGTTGGAGTGGCTTGGAGGGAGGGAGGAGGGGGAGAGGGCGAGAGTGGGAAAGGGAGAGGAAGAGGGATAGGGGAGGAGGATGGGGGAGAGGGGAGGAAGGAAGGGAAAGAGAGAGCGTTGGTGTGTTGATTGTGAGATCATGCCAAACCATCTTTGAAGATGTCATCTGAGAAAGATTTCCTTGTCCTTTTCCCGTAAGTTGCATTCATGTGCAGAAGATGAAAGCACAAAAGTTTATGCCCTGTTTTAAATCTGAAATAATACTTTAAACAATTGTTGTTTTTTATACATATACAAAAGACCTTCAGTACTTAACTAGATGATATACAAAAGGCACATTCTGTCACCGTATTTCTTTTTTTTTAACTTTAGCACCATTAATATTCCAGATTTAGTACTAACTTCGCGCTCTCAATCTTATACATAAAAATGCGTCACTATTTTGAATGAAATGTTGATGCAGCTCTTTATTTGTTTTACTGCCAATATATAGTACCATACTATTTCTCTTTCGGTCCACGAATAGATGTACTCAATTTTGCATTTCCAATCCCCAAGCCTTTGTAAATTAATTGGAGGACAGCTTATAACTGTCAAGCGAGAACAAAGCAAAACTTGAAGGCAGTGGCAAGAATTTCCAAACCTCACCTGGCCACCTGACGCCCCACTGGGCCTTGGCGCAAGTGGCGCTGACGGGGAGGAAGTAGGAGCTCACGTCAAGGTACGAGTGCATTTCACTGATGACGAGCGTCCTCTGGGTCCCGTAGGCGGCGAGGAAGCAGTAGGTGAGGTGGTGGAGCTGACTGCAGGCCCCGCGAGTCTGGAGGGGGGGGGGGACTCCAGGTAAATAGTAATACGGACATACAGACATGCTCATATTTTATATACATACATACATACATATATGTATACATATATATATATATATATATATATATATATATATACATACATACATATATGTATACATATGTGCTTCACTCATATATATATATATATATATATATATGTGTGTGTGTGTGTGTGTGTGTGTGTGTGTGTGTGTGTGTGTGTGTGTGTGTGTGTGTGTGTGTGCGTGTGTGTGTGTGTGTGTGTGAGCGTGTGTTATGTGTATGTGTGCGTGTGTGTGTGTGTGACATACCTTGTATAAGAACCTTATTTAAATACAATATTCTATATACAAAAGATCAGAGGCAATATTCAGGTAATATATAAACTTTTTGCATTCTTTAGGATCCGCTAAAATCGAGGCCCCGCTGCGTGTGGATAGACACACTGGATTCCATTTCGAGAAGAAACTCTGGCTAATCAGCAGCGATTGGATATGAACTGAATCTCCAACATCCCTTCTCTAATCCGTTCCTGTTGCCATAGTCAGCATGCCTTTGATATTCCCGATTCTTTGTTCAGTCGGATCCCATTGCTGAGTACAAGCAGCACCTCCTACAGATTCACAACTACACAGTGTGAGTTTCCGCAAGTCTGTTTGGAGGAAGAGCAAAAGACTGCATACTCAACCTTCAGATGGACTGGGAGTCTACAGGTGATTTTCTTGGCCGATTTACAGTCAGGAGGATTCTGCAACACGTGGATTCGGTGCTGTATGAGGTCGTTGAGCGCCTGTACCTCACCCCTCTGCCAGTCATGCAGGCCAGACACGTTGCCGAGTCGCCAGAGGTCGTACTGGGTCACTCTGCGTACAAGAGGGTCAAAGTAGGGACGGAAATGCCTGTACGTGAGCAGGGCTAAATCGGCTGCCAATCTAGATGGATGGATAGATTGATGGGTAGAGAGAGAGAGGGAGAGAGAGAGAGAGAGGGAGAGAGAGAGACAGAGACAGAGACAGAGAGAGAGATGGATAGATAGATAGATAGATGGATATATGGAGAAATAGATATATATATCGATGGATAGATAGACAGATACATGCACACTCTCTGTTATTCCGAGTGCGATAGCCCGCATATTCGGTTGTTGAACATTATCCTGTCTTCCACAAATCTGGTCACACATTGCGAACACCTGCAACCACGCCGCTACCTGAAGTTGTGTTTGAGATCCTCCACAACCCCGGCAACACGTTCCCGCTCCTCTTTGCTTGGTATCTGGCCAATAAAGTGTCGGAGTTTGGCCACAACGTACTGCCTGGCGTAGAAAATGTCACTCTCCACTTGTCTGTAGAGCTTGTGCGTTCCTTCGCGGCTCAGGAACGGGCGGGTCGAGCTCGGGTCCGGGTTGGGGGGGCGGCCCTCCCCTTCCCCTGCCGCGTCTGGAGGGAACGCAAATGGGACGGGGTGTTAGGTGCTCTGTGAAGTTAGCAATCAGGTGATTATGGTACTTTTATTATTTTCATTATCATTATCATCACCAATATTATCATTATTACTATTATTATCTTTATCATTATTGTTATTATTATCATAATTTTATATTGTTATTATTACTATCCTTATTATAATCATCATTGTTATTATTATTATTATCATTATTATTACTACTACTACTACCACCACCACCTCTATAAATAGATCCAACTGAGAGAAAGGGAGAGAAAGGGAGAGGAGCAAGCACAGGGCGGGCGAAGGGCGAGTGAAGCAGGAATAAGAAGAAGGCGAAGAAATCAACGAGAATCCCAAGACACCGAACCTGAGTCTGTCTCGACCTCCCTGAGCTGCTCTTGATGCGCCCTGCCGGATCCTCTGGAAGGTTTGGCAGAATAACCTGTTCACATTTGTAGACCTGCGTCTTTCTTTTTGTCGTTCAAAAGACTAAAACAAATATTAATGGCATTTTATTAGCTTTTATGCGTTTTATTTCTTTTCTTTTTTTTACATTATTTTCAATTGAATTGCACGGTATACAAGGAAGAGAACCTTTTTCACTGTATGGGAAGGTTTCCTCCCCCAGTTTAGTACGTCCTACAACTTTAAAAAAAAATGCTCACTATTAACTCAGCAAGAAATTAATAAAGGATTTTCTTAAGGCCAACTTGCTCTCGAATTCAAACTTTGCTGAGCAGACTCCGCAGAGATTTTGCGTCGCAGAGTCTTCCGTATCTGAAGTTGCGTGAATCAACATGTCGCATTTTCTAAGTTGTAGGAGATACGCAAACAAACGATAAATTGCAAATAGAGAAATGAGAATGTTAATGATATTTCAGTTGATTGAGTCGCGAAAATGTGAAGTGCATGAACGCGAATGAATGACAAATGTTCAATCTTTTTACTCGACTTTACCTTTTGGCTTCTCTCGTGTGGAATAACCAAGGGAAAGACAAACAAAAATGCTCGTTTATTTTATTTTATTTTCTTCTTCCTTTCTGGGGGAGGGGAGGGGGGTGAGAAGCCAAAAGAAAATGCTAGTAACAAGGATAAAGTTTCAGAGCGTGAAATGTCATTAGGAACTTATTATTAAATTATAATTGCGATGATGATAATAGTAGCTGCAGTAGTAGCAATAATAATAGAAGTAGTAGCAGTAGTACTAATAATAAGAATGATTATAATGATGATAATAATATTAATAATGATAATAACAAATATTATTGTCATTGTTACTATTATAGCTTTTCATATGCAAGGGAAAGGAAGTTATTCCATACAGTTATTCCACTAAGAAGGAAGGTTACAACTAATAATATTGATAATGATTTTGATATTGTTAATGATAACGATAATATTTTCATTGCTATTAGTAGCAATAGTAGTAATAGTTCATTATTATCATCATCATTATTATTATTATTATTATTATCATTATTATTATTATTATCATTATTATTATCATTATTATTATCATTATTATTATTATTATTATTATTATTATCATTATTATTATCATTATTATTATCATTATTATTATTATTATTATTATTATTGTTATTATCATTGTTATTACCATTATTATCATCGTCATTATTATTACCATTATTATTATTATTAACATCGTCATTATTATTATCTTTACTATAAATATCATTATCATTATTAGTAGTATCATCATCATTATTATTACTACTATAATCATCACTATCATTATTAGTAGCAGTACCAATCTATAACAGAATATCTATTGAAATTATATAGATAATATTGTCCTTACTTCAGCTTATTAACTAATACATTTTTTTTAAGTATAATATCAAATTTATTTTCTTTGCACCCGCATCGCGCCATATTTCAGGGATCGCTCGATGGCAAGATCTTGAAAATTGCCATAAAGGGTGCCACGCAGGTTATTTATTCATTTATTATTCACACAAGTTATCTACCACAGAGACGACATATTAAGACAGAAATAACACAAAGGGTCTAAAGAGACATGTTATTTATCACTTAATGTTCGCTTCCGTTAGAATGTTTATTCTTTATGTGTTTGTTTAAGCATTACCAGTAATTATTTATTTTCCTTTTTTCCTTTTTTACTTATTAGGTTCGTTATTACCATTTAGATTTTCACTGTTCGTTATTCGTTGTATCATTATTCGTGTTTCATTATCACTTATACTAATTATTAATATCACTTCTCCATTTTTAGTTATTAGTAATATTTTAGTTATTCTTTAGACCTTTAGCTAATACACTTCTTATGACTTTTTGTAATTATAGTAATAACAGTGATGCTAATAATATTGATAATGATAATGAGTGTAATACTATTGGCAATGGTGATGATAATGATAATGATAGTGATATTGATGAAAATCGTATGAAAATATTAATAATTCATTACTCTTATTATTATCAACGCTATCATTATCATTATTATTATTGTCATTACTATAATTTTTAGAGTTAGTATTGGTATTATCATCATTTTTATCATTATTACTATTATCATTATCATTATCTATATAATTAGTTATCAGTATTATTTTCATTATCATCATTATCATTATCTTTCTCATTATCATCATTATCATTATCTTTCTCATTATCATTATCATCATTATCAATATTATCATTATTATTATCAGCATTATCATCATTATCATTATCATTACTGTTATCATTATTATCATTATCATTATCATCATCAATGTTATCATTATTGTCATTATCATTATTCTTTTTTCATTATTATTATTATTATTATTATTATTATTATTATTATTATTATTATTATTATTATTATTATTATTACTATCATTATCATCATTATCTCCATCAATAAGATTATCATTATCAGAGAGAGAGAGAGAGAGAGGAAACAATGGTGGTAATTATTGTAATAGCTCTGATCATTATGATTGCGAGGATAAGATTACCAGCAAAAATTATGATAACAAAAACAACAACAAAAATAACTGCAACAACAAATAATTAAAAATACTGCAACTAGCGACGATGAAAATGATAAAAGTAATGATAACAATAACAATGATAATGATCATAACAGTAGTAGTAATAGTAGTAGTAGTAACTATATCAACAGTAATTGTTATTATTATCATTATTATTACCATAATAAAAGCAATGAAGATCATAATGATAACAAGATAGTAACATGATTATGATGATAATGACAATGATAATGACTGCAAATTATGATTGCGATGATGATAATAGTAGCTGTAGTAGTAGTGATAATAATAGAAGTAGTAGTAGTAGTACTAACAAAAAGAATGATTATAATGATGATAATAATATTAATAATGATAATAACAAATATTATTGTCATTGTTACTATTATCATTATTATCATTAAGATTTGTGTTATTGCTTTTATCATTACTGCCATTATCATAATCATTATTACTATTATTATTATTATCACCATTATTTTTTATCAATATCATTATTATTATCATCATGATTACTATCATTATCATTATTATCATCATTATCATTATCATGATTATCCTTAATTCTTATTATCATTACTATCATTAATAATACTATCTTCATCAATATTACTGGTATCACTATTATTACTATTACCATTATAAATAGTAATAGTAGTAGTAGCAGTAGTTAATATATCATCATTATCAATATCATCATCTTCATCGTCACTAGCAATACTATTATCATTATCATTATTATAAGAATTAATATTATAATCATTATTCTTATCATCAAAATCATTAATGCTATCAATTATTATCATTATCATCATTATAGTTATTATTGATATTTTTATTATTATTATTACCATTATCATTATTATCATTATTATCATTACAACAATAATACTAGTAATGATAATGGTGACACTGATCATACAAATGAAGATGCTGATGTTGATAAGAATGATAATAAAAATATCGGTAATGATAATAGAAAGTTGAGGATAATAATCGCATTTATTACAGTTGATAATTAATTAATACAGTTAATAATTAACACAATTAATGATTAATAATCCTCATCATTAGTGATTACAATACCATCGTTGAGAATGATAATGATGAAGATAACAGAAGTAATATTAATAGCAGTGATGGTAAAAGGAAAACAGTGATGATAGGACGGACAAATCGAGGCTAAAAATGATAATGAAAGGAGAGGAAAATTAGAAACAGGATTTATTTTAAATACAAAACGGAGGGAGTTTATTTTCAGCGTTTTGATTTTACGCTTCATCTCTCTCTCTCTCTCTCTTTCTCTTTCTCTTTCTCTTTCTCTTTCTCTTTCTCTTTCTCTTTCTCTTTCACTTTCTCTTTCTCTTTCTCTCTCTCTCTCTCTCTCTCTCTCTCTCTCTCTCTCTCTCTCTCTCTCTCATCTCTCTCTCCTCTCTCCCTCTCTCTCTCTCCCTCTCTCTCTCTCTCTCTCTCTCTCTCTCTCTCTCTCTCTCTCTCTCTCTCTCTCTCTCTCTCTCTCTCTCTCTCTCTCTCTCTCCTCTCTCCCTCTCTCTCTCTCTCTCTCTCTCCTTCCCTCCCTCCCTCCCATCCTTCCATCCTTCCATCCTTTCATCCTTCCTTCCATCCTTCTATCCTCCCTCCCTCCCTTCCATCCTTCCATCCTTCCATCCTTCCTTCTATCCTTCCTTCTATCCTTCTATCCTTCCATCCTTCCTTCTATCCTTCTCATCCTTCCTTCTATCCCTTCCATCCTTCCTTCTATCCTTCCATCCTTCCTTCTATCCTTCCATCCTTCCATCTCTCCTACCTTCTTCCCTCCCTCCTCTCTCTCTCGCTCTGTATTCCAACTTCCCAGCCCTCTTTCCCCTTTCTCTCCCCTAATTCCACCCCTCCTCTCTCCCCTCTCCCCTCTCCCTCTCCCTCTCCCCTCTCCTCTCCTCTCTCTCTCTCTCCTCTCCCTCCCTCTCCCTCTCTCCTTTCCCCTCTTCCCTCTTTCCCCTCTCCCCCTCTTCCCCTCTCTCCTTCTCTCTCTCTCCTCTCCTCTCCCCTCTCCCCTCTCTCCTCTCTCTCTCTCTCTCCTCTCTCTCTCTCTCCTCGACCCATTTACTTGTCCCTCCTGTCGATGGCGTCGAAGGGCGGCGTGTCCGCGAGCCGCAGGACGTCCACCGTCTTGTAGATCGGGTACAAGCCGGCTTTTCTCGTCCTCTGGTTGACCCCGTGGATGAAGCCGTCGTGCAGGTTGGGGTTGTTGCTGTAGTGCCTCAGGACCTCCTTCACGCGGTCGCCCTTCTGCAGCTCGATTTCACTGTCCCTGAGGGGGCGGGGGGAGAAGGGAGAGGGTCAGATGGGGAGGCGCTTTTATGAGGGGAGTGGGGGGATTTTTGAGGGGAGGGGTAAGTTGTTGTTTTTTGGGGGGAAAGGGGAGGGGGAGAGGGAGATAAGTAGGTTTTTTCTTAAATTGGGGGATTGCTAGAGGCCTTATCAGGAGAGGTCAGAGGGAAGGCTGGGGGGGGGTGAGGAGGGCGTATGTTTGAGGGGAGGGGTCAAAAGTTATTATTTTATTAGGGAAGGGGGAGGGGGAGAGGGAGATAAGTGGATTTTTTTGTTGTTTTTTGTTTTTTGCTTTTTGTTTTCGAATGGGGGGATTGCTAGAGGCTCTATCAGAAGTCAGAGGGGAGGCTGGGGGGGGGGGGTATGTTTGAGGGGACGGGTCTAAGTTATTTTATTTAGGGAAGGGGGTAGAGCGAGGTAAGGGAGGGTTTTTTCTTGAATCCCCCCATTGTCATAGGTTTTATCAGGTCAAAGGGAAGGTGTTTTTTTGTTTTTCTTCGCATTTTTGATGGTGGGTTCAATATCTTTTCTATCTCTTGTTCAATGACATTATTGTAGACATGAAATAAAATGATTGAATTTACAAGTCTGCCTTAAAACCATTAACGTTTTCTTTGTTGACGCGTTTAAGGATTATATATGTAATATCAGTATTTTGACTCTACGTTTGAGTCAGAGTAAGGGTTTAATTTGTACAATCCAGATCTATTTAATACACTTTTCTTTACATTGTTATTATGTTACAGAGTTTAGGTTTTCTAGAAGTACAAAAGGATTTACGTTCGTAGGCCTGCCAAGTTCTGTTAGCGCGAGACGCGTTGTTTTGTATTTCTCCTAAAATAGAGATTTTGACCTACAAGAAGTGTATGACGCCGAAGATTGTAAGTAATTATTATTATTTAGTGCCCAGAGAGGCTATTTACATGCCTAGAGTTAGGTAATTTATGGAATATATTATGGAAATCGGAATAGAAATTTAGGCGTTTTGTTTGTCAGTTTCCAGTTCGATCGAGTGGAGAATGGACTAGTGTGGAGAAGGGAGTTTGTTTATGTTGTACGACCTTGCCCTAACAAATCCATTACGTGACGAAATAGGCGTCTTTTTCTTCAAACAAACATCACTGAAGAATTATATTCATATTTTCCTTGTCGTGGGAAGATGACATCGCGACAGACATCTTGTAATCAGCAACAAATGAATTTAGAATAAGTAGTTAAGATGGACACCACCCATGACGATGGGCCGGAAACAAAACCCGAATGCGAGAAAAAATCCAGGAAGTCTTTTAAGGACATCATAAATGGCGACTGACCGAGAGGGAGGGAGAGAGAAGAGAAGAGAAACAAGAGACAGTGACAGAGAGAGAGCAATAGAGAACCATAGAGTGACAGAGAGCAATGGCACACATAAACAAAAAAAAACACCGAAATAGAAGAACGAAATTAAAACAGATGAAAAAAGACAGACAGGTGGACCGACCTGCGAGGCGTGTGGGGGAACCTCGCCTCCACCTCGTGGCCGCTCTGGTAGTGGAACCAATAAGGTGAGTCGACGGAGAACACCTTTCTGGAGGCGTCTGCGTGGAGGGTCTGCATGAGCTCGTAGGCCAGGCGGCAGATCTGATCGAGGGTGAGATGATGATAATATTGAAGAAGATGATAATAATAATAATTTGGGCCCTGGCCAGGGAGCCCCCCCCCCAAAAAAAAAAAAACAATACCCATCCAACTGAACCGAAAACAAGGGGGCAGGCCACAGGGCTATATATTAACTTTCATACCGTAAAACTATAAACCATAACCAGAGACCTACTTAAGTTCATTTTTTCTCAGTAACCACAAGGGGTTTGGGCGAATTTTTAGGTGTGTTAGAAAGGTCTTGAGGTCCTGCATGGCTTATGCTATGTGGCGTTCATATAAGGGGTCAGGACACGGAAAAAAAAAACTAAAATACCTCTTAAATATAGAAGCAACAGTACATGGTTGCAGATTTATTTAGGGTGCTATGGAAACATCACAGAGTTAATTACTAAATTAGACTGGGTATGGTATGAATATTTTCATACCCCTTATAGACCCTTAAATCCATCCCTAAACAACGGCAAGGATTACAGAGGTGATCCAGGGTGCTATGGGAAGCTATCACTGAGTAAATGAGAATGGATATGGTTTGAGTACCTGTATACTCCTTTTAGACCCCTTAAACACCCCTAAACAACTGAAGGTGCCATAGAAGGCTATAATAGAGTAGAGGAGAATGGGCATGGATTGAGTACTCGTATACCCTAAATAGACCCCTTAAATACACCCCTAAACAACAGCAAGGGTCACAGAAGTAATCCAGGGTGCTATGGAAAGCTATCACAGTGAAAATGAGAGTAGTCGTATACACTTTAAAGACCCCTATAGAAGGCTATGATAGAGTTAGAGGCGATTGGGCACAGTTTGAGATCTCGCTTTCCCTTTAAATATAAAGGGCGGAGGTACATGAGACCTTTTCGGGGCGGCGCCTCTAAATTGCATTTTGATCATGTTAATAATAGTAATAACCATAATGATGATGTTGATTATAATTATGGTGTTATTAATAGTAAAAATGATGCTACTATTAAATAACCATGATGATAACAATAATGGTACTGGTAGTAATAGTGATAATACTGATGAGAAGGAGGATAGTAATGGTGAGAATAATAAAATTAAGGATGATGATAATGAGAATAACAATAGCTATAATGATAATACTAATGATAACAATACCCATAACGATGATACTAACAGTAATAATGATACTACTACTCATAATAATGACAATAATGATACTAATATAATTCCTAATTATTAATGATAACGACGATTCTGACGACCATCATCGCACAAATTTAGGCCTAATGAAGCCATGCCGTCGATAACAACAATACCTCCCAACGAAAAGAATGAAAAGGTTCAAACATCAAGAGGGACACTCACGTTGGACGACATTCCACACACGAGGAAATCCGAGCGAGAGAGGAAGTAAACATCGGCCAGGATGTTGTGGATGTTGGCCTCGCTTCTCCGCTCCTTCATGTTGGCGCTGGCGACGCTCTCCTCGTTGTACACGAAGGCGTGTTTGGGGAATCTGGAGGGAGGCGGGGGGGGGGGGGGGGGTGTTAGAGTTTATACTTTGTCTGTTTAGGGGTGTCTGTGCGACCGTCTCTCTCTCTTTATTTCGTTCTCTCTGTCTGTCTGTCTGTCTGCCTCTCTCTCTCTCTCTCTCTCTCTCTCTCTCTCTCTCTCTCTCTATATATATATATATATATATATATATATATATATATATATATATATATATATATATATATATATATATATATTTTTTTTTTTTTTTTTTTTTTTTTTACATTTATATATATATATATATATATATATATATATATATATATATATATATATATATATATATATATATATATATATATATATATATATATATATATATATACTGTGCATATATATGTGTGTGTGTAGACATATATAAATATGCATACGAAAATGAATATAGCCACACTAAGAATAGAAAATAATCGTAACGTTTCGAACTCTTTACGAGTTCCTCCTCAGACAAAACCGGTTTTCAATTTTCATTGTAGCTATTTTCATTTTCAAGTACACGTTACTGTGTTTGTGTTCATACACACACACACACACACACACACACACACACACACACATACATATATATCTCCCTCTCCACCTCTCTCTCGCTCTCGCTCTCTCTCTCTCTCTCTCTCTCTCTCTCTCTCTCTCTCTCTCTCTCCCTTTCTCTCTCTCTCCATTTTCTTTTCTTTCTCCCTTCCTCTCTCTCTCTCTCTCCCTCCCTCTCTCCATCCCTCCCTCCCTCTCCACCTCCCTCCCTCTCCACCTCTCTCTCTCTCCACCTCCCTCCCTTTCTCCCTCCCTCCCTTTCTCCCTCCCTCCCTTTCTCCCTCCCTCCCTTTCTCTCTCGCTCTCTCTCTCTCCCTCCCTCTCTCCTCTCTCCTCTCTCTCTCTCTCTCTCTCTCTCTCTCTCTCATTCTCTCTCTCTCTCTTTCTCCCTCCCTCTTTTCTCCCCTCCCTCTTCCTCCCTCCCTCTTTTTCCCCTCCCTCTTTCTCTCCTTCTTTTTCTCCCTCCCTCTTTCTCCTTCTCTCTCTTTGTGTATATATATGTGTGTGTGTGTGCATATACATGTGTGTGTGTGCACACACACACACACACACACACACACACACACACATATATATATATATATATATATATATATATATATATATATATATATATATATATATATATGTATGTATGTATGTCTGTGCACATATATATATGTGTGTGTGTGTGCACGTATATATATATGTGTGTCCGCATATATATTCATGTGTGTGTGTACATATATATATATATGTGTGTGTGTGTGTGTGTGTGCCGTATATGTGTGTTTGAAATGGAAGAATGCAGTAACCACCTCCTGGACACGGCCTCGCGCCCCTCGCCCCGGGCACGCCCACCCGAGCGAGCAGACCCGCCCGCCTCGACATTCTTCCATCACAAAAACATCCTCGACCTTCAAAAGAGGCCCCTACGCGCACTAACTTCTCCTTGGCTTCCTTGAGGACCTGCGGGTCGTCTGTGGCCAGGTAGACCTTGCGAGTCGTCACCGTCGTCCCCCGAACCTCCAGGTCGTTGTAGAAGTCGTCGACGGCCTCCATGTACTCCTCCAGTTCTATGAGTCTGGAGTCGTGAAGCAGCTTGTCTGTTCTTCTGACTTGCACTCTGAGGGAAGAATAGCAACGGCGGAACTAATGAATGGAATGGGGGAGGAAGGGGAAGGCTAGGTCAGTAGCAACTCGAGGTGTCATGGCGTTCCACAGGGCTATTTCGATGATTGTTCGATGAAAATATAACCATTAAAATAATTATTTTCCATCCTTTTTGAAAATTGAAAAGACCAAAATGATCGACCATATTCACAAAGCATCCTTAACTTTTATGACGTCATGAAAATGTGTTTTTTGTTTTGCTTTGTTTTTCAAAAATAGAATCAGACGCCATGACACCTCCCCGAATGTGGAATGGTGTGATAACGACATTTATTTTGACATCGACAATAGCCATGAACAATTTATATCACAGTAGTCATAGGAGTCACAATTATAATATCAATAATGAAATTAATGTCATGACTATGAAATGGTTACCATAATCTAACAGGAGGAACAACAACAATCACGATAAGAAAACAATAATGAGAGCAACCATCATCGCAATAGCATCATTATAGTGGAAAGATATTACTGGGTACAGTGATGTTTACAAAGAAGCAACAACGACTACAAACACGTCATGAAAGGAAGCAGACGCGCAGTTCTCCTCACCCAACAATAGGACCCTCGAAGCCAAGGCGGGCGCCGAGCTTCTCAACGGCCTCCTGGAATCCCCGGTTCATCCTCATGGCGTACTTCATGAACTGCCCCATCCACCAGGCGAAGGGGTCGCCGTGGAAGCTCGCCAGGCGCTCGGCGAAGTCCCGCGGCACTGACCTGGGCAGGTAGTTCGGCCTCGGGACGGGTCGGTCCGTGTCGGGGAACTGCACCACCAGGGCGTCCTCTGTGCCTGGGGGCGAGGTTTTTTCTGTTTATTTATCCTTTCATTGAACTTTTTTCTTTTCTTGGGTTTGGAGAGAGGATGGAACGAAGTAGAGAGGTTGAAGGGGTAATAGAGAGAGACAGAGAGGCAGACATACAGAGAGAGAACGCTTCCGGGTCATGAAGAAGAGGTCAGCGGAACCGGGAATCTGAAGGTACAGTGATATGGATTCACAGAAACTCTCCCAATCTAGCACCTTAGAGCTCGCTTAAACACGGGATTAGGTTTAATCTTGCCGTAATTTTAGATGGCGCTCATGCTAGTCTCCATCAAGGACAAAGTTATAGGCATTTCTCCTTATGAATATTCCTGGCAATTCTGAAATAAATAACATGGAAATGTACGCGTGAATACCGATTTCTCTTTTTTCTGCAGAGCACACGATGGCCAGGTCTTGGACGGGGCAAATACACAAAGATAAAACCGAGCTGATGAGACCCATCCTTTCGCTGTTCTTTCAGCCTAACCAACAGGAAGCAACAAAATTACTTTTACGCTGACTTGACATGGTAGTCATACCCCCGTAGAAGAGATATATAATTATATATATGAATTACTTATGCAACTTCTATATTGTCTTCTCCAAGACGATTTTATTTTAAATGACAAACGTATCATATATCTATTGAATATATCTACTGCGTCGACATCTAGTTGATATATATATATATATATATATATATATATATATATATATATAGAGAGAGAGAGAGAGAGAGAGAGAGAGAGAGAGAGAGAGAGAGAGAGAATTTTTTTATTTCAATAGCAATTGCATACCATATGAAATTTACATATATCATCTAGGCTAATAGGAACCTAATAAAAAAAAATACTGTTTGCTCTCAATATACTTTCCAGCGCAATTAGAGGAGATAAGTACATGGGTCCTTGGTCTAAGAATTCTGCACAGTTATTAGATCCTGACATCGTCGTAAATAATGACTTCTAATCACCAATTACCAATGAGTTATTCTTGTTTGGCCGAGTCACAATATTTGGTCATGCTTCACGCTGGTCTATTCACTGCCGAGGTCATACCATTTCTTTGTCTCAATCGCTTTATCTTTTTTGTCACGTTAGCGATCAAGATAAAACATTATCACGAACCAAACAATCGGTTCCCTTATGAGTATTTGTTCCCATGTATTAAAATAACCCTAACTTACATGTGTACGATCATAGTAAAAAAAAAATAATGAAAACTCACATACAATGCACATCTCCCCAAGACTTACCTGGCCAATGAGCAACCTCTTGGGTCGTAGTTTTGGCGCAGTTCTCACTGAGAGGAAGGAAATAGGCTTCCAAATCTAAGTCCATTACGCTCGTCTCCCTCTTGTTGATGACGAGCGTCCTCTGGGTCCCGTACGCCGCCAGGAAGCAGTAGCTGAGGTGGTGAAGCTGGCTGCCTGTTCCGCGAGCCTGGGAGGAGAAATGCGTGGACGTCAAGGGCGACATGAGTGGAAATATGCACTACCTTGTATGAGGGAAATCGTGCAACTTAATCTGTTGAAGACGAGGTGGAGGAGGAGGAATGAAAAGATGAAAAATAAGATAAAAATCATATACTACGAAAAATATGAAGAAAAGAGTTGAAAGAGGTTTTTAGCTTTTCTAATAAATTCACAGATATACAGATTCAAAGTTCTACTATTAGGACTAAACAGCGCCAAGGATATTCATAAAAATTGGAAAGGTATGCTGCCTTCTCTGTGGAAAGATGAGCTACCTAATCCATGCCAAAATAGGCTAGCCCTTAAGGGAAGATGTATTATAAAGGACGGACTGTTAGGATTCATATTACATGTGAATTCTTGATGACTATATTGTGTGTTTTGGAGTGAGAAATGCGATAATGTCAGCTTTTTTCCAAGTACAATATATGTGGAAATATATATGCTGCCTCATGTTAAGAAAGAGCGGTTGATAGTTATGAGTGAATATGAACACTAATGTTCATACACTCTTAATGGTCTTAATGGTTTGTGGTGCTGCGCAATATCTTCCTGCACTGCCGTATATAATGATTTCATGGCTGGGTAGGATCATATGTACAAAGGTGCACCGCGGTATATTTATTTAAATTGGACAAAACATCTACGTGGCCAGAACATGTACTGTAAAAGAATCTTTTATCTAATGTGACAAAAATATCCGATCAGAATCCCGTTTCTGGTCGTTCCCATTACTCATCCGAAAGGTTACTCAATGAATACCATTCCCGGGCGCAAAGCAAGGAAATTTAGTATTAAGCGTACCGGCAATATAAATATAATAGACGCAGACCTAAACCCATAATAAAACACTGAAAGGAAGAAAAAATAAGAAATAGGATACTGTATCTCACATAGATGACTGTATCCGCATGTGTGAAAACCGTAGACACCAACACTTTCTTTGCCAACGTAAGTACTTGCAATAATGCATTCATCGCCACTAACCTTGTTCCTGTGAAACCGTGTGCAACCTACCAACAACCGTGTCCCTTAGACTGACCTTGGGAGCGACTGGGATATTGCAGAGGATTTTCTTGGCAGATTCACAGTCCTCGGGATTCTGCAAGGCGCGGATTCGGTGCTGAATCTGGTCGCCGAGGGCCTCCACCTCCTCCCGCTGCCACTCGATCAGGCCGGACTCGTTGCGGAACTGCCAGAGGTCGTGCTGCGCCACGCTGCGGGGGAGCAGAACCGGGCACGTGAGGAGATGTGTGTGCTGAAGAGTCCATACATAAGTCCATACATTTATTTATTTATTTATCTATATTTATTTCTAAGTCATTTATGCATAAACACAAATTTAAATGTGTGTATAGATAGATAGATACAGATATATTCACATAC